>NC_083658.1:1790026-1992526 GCF_963576545.1 Limanda limanda | reverse complement strand
CCTCTGCACTCGTTCCTCATCCAGGGATCAAGATCAAGGATGAGAGCAGAGGAAGAGAAGGAGAGAGTGATGGAGGTGAATCAGGAGGAAGCAGGAGTCATGCTTCAGCCTCCTGCTCCTGCTCCTCCTCTCCACATCCAGGCCTCAGACCTGCAACAAATTCATATTCAGGAACTGTATTTCTGAAGATCGTGTGATCGTCAGACGTTCTGCTTCCTTCTGGGCCCACCTTCAAAACCCTACATCCATCCTCATCCCCCCCACCCCCCCGGCTCAGCCTCTCTCTGGGCTAGGGGCGACTCAGCAGGGGGGGGGGTGCCAGAGCAGGGCAGGTATCTGCAGCTCGTGGCGCTCGGGGCGGCTCTCCGGGCCGAGGAGCCTGCAGGGCTCGGGTGAACTCAGGTGTCATCTTCAGCTTCCACCGCACCGGTGAAATCAAAAGGACCGAGAAACAGAAAGGAAGGAGGAGAGAGAGAGGAAGTGGAGGGAGGGAGGGAGGGAGGGAGGGAGAGAGAGGGGGTGGTTGAGTAAATAGGCGTGCGGTGTAAATCTTCACAGCGGCTACATGCAGCCGTGGAGAAGGGAGGGTGACGAGTGGGTGATGGAGGACGGAGGCAGGCGGGAGGAGGAAGGGAGAGACGCTGCAGAATGGGAAGCGGATTTGCCTCACTCACTTAACGCACTGCTTATGACAGCTAAAGGGGAAAGTGCGCTGGAAATCGGCGAGGAGGAATTACCGATGTTATACCGCTTGCCATCTTACAAATGAATACCGTTTAGCCTCGGCATATAAATGAGTGGATTTCTGCTCTGAGAGGGAAAGAGAAACGAGGGAAGGGAGAAGTGGGAATGAGAGAAAGAGGAAGGCAAAGTGGTGGCGCAAGCAATCAGTGGCCGGCATGTTTTGCGGAGGTGTGTGTTTGTGTGTGTGTGTGTGTGTGTGCGTTTGTGCACATGAAGGTGTGTTTGTGTGCGTGACTGCGGGCGTGAGTGGCTCAGTGTGCGGCTCTGTGCCGAGCCAGCCGCCTGGAATTATGCAAGCAAGTAACAATGAGCAAATTGAACCTCCGCACGCTGACACACAAACACACACACACACAGACACACACACACACACACACACAGACACACACAGCACAAGGTCAGGCTCAAAGACAAGGCAGTAGGGGCGTTCTAGCAGTGGGTGGGAGCGGAAAACAGATCATGATAAATTGGCTCACATTTTACAAAACGCTGCCCTTAATGCACCTCAGCTAGCCATGCCCGCTAGCCCGGCGCCGCGGCAGCGTTAATAGCGGCAGCTAGCCATTTGTGATATATGAAAACCAGGCTGTGGCACTAATTGCGCAATTACAAAGTGGAAGCGGCAGCGTGTTGTGGCAGCGTGGGGAGGAGAGGAGAGAAGGAGAGGATCGTGCACAATAACATCCCTCTCTCCTCCTTTCTTTTCATCCTCTCCCTCTCTTCCTTGTTCATCCTGCCTCCTCTCTGCGTCTCTCCTCCTTTCTTTTCATCCTCTCCCTCTCTTCCTTGCCTCCTCTCTGCGTCTCTCCTCCTTCCATCCCCCCTTCGCCGAGGCCTCCGGCCACCGAGCTGTGCCCCTGGTATCCCTGCAGTTCACTGAGTGTGCCAGTTTCCACTGAGCCACAGGGAGCAGAGGAACTGGGAGTGAGGAAGAGGGTGAGAGGAGGGAGGGAGGGAGGGAGGGAGAGAGGGAGGGAGGGAGGGAGGGAGGGAGGGAGAGAAGGCAGAATTTGTCTTGCGCGTCGATGAAAGGACAATTTATTAGGAGCTGCTCAGGGAGACAGAATATTTTGCCCCAGTGCTTCACAGACTGTCGAGATGAGGAATGGGAGTGTGTTAGTGCCGGAGCCGGGCCTGGGCCGGGCCGGGGCCGCGGCAGCCTGGCAACACCCCCCCACCATGTGGAAACAGCCCTGGGGGTCGGGGGTCAGGGGTGGGGGGTCTGTAGTGATGCTGGAGGAAATAATCCACAAGGATCATCACATGATTCTGGATTTAAAGGTGTGAAAGTTCATCTGATTTCAAACGTTATCATCAAACGCTACAGGTGCAACATCGGGTTTAACAAGAACTTATTTTTTACAACGGGTTAAATTTCATATATTATAAGTTGTATCAGTTAAAGCATCAGGATAAAAGTACTGGTTCAGACCCTCTGAGTGATATTAGTATTATTAAGTTGAGCATGTAGCTGCTGCTGCTGCAGGTGGAGACGTTTGATCTTCTTCCTCTGTGGTGTTCAATCTAAAGGTGTCAGATTTAAAGGTGTTAAATGTGTAGGTGTTAAATATAAAGGTATTAAATGTATAGGTGTTAAATATAAAGGTGTTAAATGCAGCAACACCAGGGAGGAAAACATCTGTTGGTGGATTTTCTCTAATGTCTAATCTTTGAACAGATACTGGATCAATTGACTCTTTATTAATGAGCTGTATTTTAAAAGTAACAAGTACCATATGTTTTCAGATAAATGAAGTAGAGGAGAAGGTACAAAGGAGTGGAAATATGTAGGAGCATATATGGAAATATGTAAACAGTAATAACAGTAAATGCACTAACTAGTCCAAACATCAGAATCAGCTCTGTGTACATGAGGTTTGTGTGTTTGCTCAGACAACACCTGTGCACATCACGGTGGACACTCGTCCCCGGGTGGAGACTCATCCCCGGGTGGAGACATTAGGAAGCTGATGGAGACACGAAGTGAGCAGGTGTCTTCTCCTTCATTATCAGCCACCGAGCTTTCCTTGTTTCAGTAAAACACAAAGAAACCACAGTCTCCAAATATATAGTTTCCAACGGAGATACGGATCTTTTCGGTGTGATAGAAGAGAAACAGATCCAAAGCAGGAAGGTTAAAACCATAATTGATTTTTGGTTAATTTTCCTGCTTCTTGAATAAATGTGGAGCTGGAAGAACAAACTAAGAAACAGATGGTTACAGAACCTGAGGATTCTCCGCTGTAACTCATCCCCCGGCCCCCTGGCGTCACCGTGCCGACGCACGCCTCCGCCGCCGCGACCCGCCCGGCTCACTTCCTATTTATCTCCCTTCACAGCTTTAGCGAGCACGGCTGGCGTGACCTCCGCTGGGCGCACATTAATTTCACCTCTCTCGTTTCTGTGGCGTCGATTAATAAAAAGTGACGAGGTTTTCAGCAAATGAACACACGCTGATAAACGAGGGCCCGGCTCCTAATTGCTCGGTAAATTAAGAACTCACAATAGTGACGAGGACGTGTGCTGCTTTTAATATTTAAAAACTCATTAGAGCGGGAGTGTCTCGCTCAGTTGGGCCGGGGGGGGATGGGGGGGGGACTCGTACCGACACCTTTAAGGGCGATTCACGGCCGGCAGAGGTGTCAAAGGTATTCACATTCATTACTCAAGTAGAAGTATAGATACTAGGGTTTAAAAATACTTTTGTAGAAGTATCAACTCAAGCTTTTTACTTAAGTAAAAGTGTAAAAGTACTGGTCTCAAAACTACTTAAAGTATAAAAGTAAAAATAATGTAAGGGAAAAATGTTTTCCATTAGTGCACTACACCACTTCCTCCAAAACACACATGTTTCTAAAGGCCATAATGACCATAATGTTATATTAAAATGTAATGTTGAAAAATGTGTGATGCACTAGGCTACACGTTTCAGATGCATATACGCCCATTTAAAATGATCACATTTTATAACAATGCAAATACATTAAAGTACCATGTGTGTACTACTGAGCATTAACATGCGTTTCATGGAACAGAAGACATGATAACTAGTTGCCAATAAATATTTATAATAATGCAAAAAGTCGAACTTCAGTGGAATGTTATCAATAACCTTTATTGGAAGAGACCTTTGGACTCAATCCTGTATGTACAACAACACAACCAATAATCAAACTTGACCAACCAGAAGTAACAGTCGTTTTTTGTGTGTTTTTTTGAATGATGACAAACCGGAATGAAAACAAGCCAAAATGAAATAGGAGTAACGAGGCTATTTTTAAAATGTAAGGAGTAGAAAGTACAGATATTTACGTGAAAATATAAGAAGTAGAAGTAAAAAGTCGTCTGAAAAATAAATACTCCAGTAAAGTATAGACACCCATAATTTCTACTTAAGTAAAGACACCTGTGACGGCCGGGTCACATGTCAGGGTGTCACGCTGGAGGCGGAGCTACTCAACGTCCAGTTCGCTGCTTTCTGCGTTAACACAACTCCTCACACACCTACACACACACACAGGAATCCCACGCACACACACACAAGCACTGTCTTACACGCATTTCGATCCACACGTGCCTGTGAAGGATGTAAAACCACACACAGGGTGTGTTACCACAGAGATGTGAGTGTGTATGTGAGAGTATACAAAACTACTCAAATATCATCACACTTGAAATCACACACAAAAACGCACATAAACCCACACAAACAATCTCTCATCACACATTCTCATGCAAAAACACACACACACACAGAGTTGTGTGTCTACACTTACAATACAAGATCCCTGGTATAGCACACACATTATCTCTACAAACACACACAAACACTTCTTGTACATGTGACACACAATAACTGCCTCATACACACTTTAACCCACATCCCCTCATTCACTTATGCAAGCAAAAAACACACACACACACACAAACAAATATCATGCAAGCACTGCCTTATACACACTTGGGTTCATACATCACACCACAGATGTATGAGTTGTGTGTGTGTGTGTGTGCGCCAAGCAGACACACAACTCAAATATCATCAAATCCCTCCTCACACAATCTAGTCCAACACACTCACATGTTTCTACATTAACAATAATAAAATCCCTGGTATGACACACAAATTCTCTCCAAACACACACTTCTTTAACACATGTACCACATGCTGACACACTCAACACACACATCTACACACACACAACCCAAATGTCATGCACCATTTGGAATCTGGAGAGCAGAGACGAGCGAGCGCCGGCAAATATTGAAAGTATTTATTTCCTCTCCACAGATGACGGGACGGAATCCTCCAAATATATTTAGTCGTGTTATGGATTTGTTGTCGCTTAATTTGCATGACAACACACCTTTCACGGCGCACACTGCGGCAATCGCCGGCGCTGATATGATCTTTATTGTTATTGAGCCGTAATGTGGCGCCGCACAGACGTGGGGGGGGGGGGACTGAGCAAGTGAAGCTCGGCTCGCGGTGATGGATCGTTTTCAGTAATTTCTCTTTATTATGATTGGCCAAGATCAATATTTTAACAGTTGGGTTACGGCCTTCAGTACAGTGCTCAATATGTATTATTCACGACCTTTATCAGCGTGGAGGGAGGGAGTGGGGGTGGGGGGGTGGGGAGAGGGGGCGGGTCTATCTGGGACATGACCACGAACGTGTAACGGCCACAGATGAAGATGGGGACGTAAAGTCGAGGAAAGTGATGTCAAGAAAAAGAATACGACTGTGAAAAACTCCCAGGGACGGTCAAGAAGAAAATAATCCTCGATTGTAAAATAGAAATATGTAAATATGAAATATTTAAATATAAAGATGGACGACATGCCGGACCCCCAGGGGACACGGAGCAAACTGCAAATACCTTTTTCTAAAGATGGTTTCTGTCACTGATGTTCACGTTTGGTTATAATTAGTCGTTTGATGATGGGCGGAGACGTCATGATTGACATCGTGGCTCCGCCCTCTGATGGTTACTGCACACACTGAACGTCATCGGCACAAAATGGCAGCTGTCATATCCATAACCCTATGATAATTTCCATGGAGAGACATTTTTAAACAACTCAAATCTCCTCCTGGTTCCTGAGACTCTCTTCACACCACGAGAGCCACACGGGAATAAGAGATGTTTTCCAGCTGATCCCTAAAAGTCACTTTCTGTGAGTTTCTCGTGACATTAATTTGTTAATCCTCTAATCCTCGCTGGCTTCTCCAGATCTCACAGCAGACAAACCTGTAACATGGAGGAACATATGTCACCTGGATAATGTTTCACGCTATCTTATCCTCCATTTCAGATTCTGGGTCAGGCCCAGAGAAAGAAACAGAGGGGGGGGCCGGGGTGGGGTCTTCTTATTGTCGAGCCTGCATCAGATAAACCTCGCGCCACACTCGCCCGCGGTTCGTGAAGCCGTGAGAGAGGCGTCTGGGATTAAGAGCTGTGACATATTCATATCTGACCAGACTTAAAGCCGCTGCCACACGGGAGGGTCTGTCGCTATCAAAGCCGCGGGAAATCAGCCCGAGAGGAGAGGGAGCAGGGGGGAGAGATAGGGATGAAGAGATACAGAGGAACAGCGAGCGGGAGAGGGAGAGGGAGAGGGAGAGGGAGAGGGAGAGGGAGAGGGAGAGGGAGAGGGAGAGGGAGAGGGAGAGGGAGAGGGAGAGGATTTCTTACAAAGCTCCTCTAACCATCTCTCAAAAGGAAAATCCTTTGTACCCCTCTCCTTCCAAACCCGCCGCCCTCCCTCACCTCGGTGTTTTAAGTCCCCGTGTGGAGCGAGCCCGGGAAAAGTTTGCGTGTCGGGAAGGCCGGGGTCGCTGTGCAGCTGATTATATCGGTTTCGGCGGCGGCGTCGGACGGGTAATAGGCTCCTCTTCCAGCCGCCGCTAACCCCGGCTCTCCGGCTCTCCCCTGGCAGCCGGCGAGAGTGGAATTAATCAGGCCTACCGGGAGCCTCCTCCACCGCCGCTCCGCAGGCGAGCCACTCCGCAGTCATTTACCAGCCAATCCCACTGTCAACCCACTGTCATTCAGGCCCTTTTCATTACCCACCCCCCCCCCCCCCCACCTCACCCTCACCCGCCCCCCCGCTGCACACACAAGCCTCACTCTCTCCGTCTCACTTTGGATCTGAAAAAAATGGAAATGGGTGACAGATTAGCCTAATGCTGGGTCCTTTTTATAGACGGGCCTATTATGATCATCAGCATCCCTTTGTATCAGAAACACCGAGTCGGCCGCCGCGGCACATCCAACCAAAACACCAGGAAGTGAACCAAACGGATAAAGGGAGTCGAGAAATGAGCCGTTTTCCACAGATTTGACTTCTCGGTGTAATTAGGAAACTTGTTAATGAGCTCGTGTTCATCCCCAGCTCGGGATTGAACGGCCTAAATGTGACATTATATGACCAACTTTGTTCGTTGGCTTTAAAAACCTGGGGCCATAACCACCAATTACCGCGGCTCGGTGTCCCCGGGGGGGGCAGGGCGCTGGTATCAGACCGACTTCGCCCGCTAAGCCTGCTTAAGTGACCTATTCTGGGCCGGGAGGCGGTCTGTAGAACACCTCCAAGGTTAGATTACCCCCCTGATGAAATACAAGGCTTCCCTGCCGCAAATTACCCACAAATGAAGCTTCACCAGGTCACTCCTCCATCCTCCTCTCTCTCTCTCTCCCTCTCTCCCTCTCTCTCTCTCTCTCAACAAGGCAGGGAAATATTCATGAGTAAACAAAAGGAGTGATTTGAAAAATGGCTGGAGGAAAAAGAGATTAATAAAAAGCATGAATAGTGCATTATGGAAGAGCTGAGGAGCCCCGGCGTCTCGTTGGGGTTAGAGGGAGATTGCATTTGGGCTTTATTAAGAGAGCTGCTGCCCCCCCGGTCGGGGTCCGGCCCCCGAGAGGAGGCGACTCTCGGACAGTTAAGACTGAATTCTACTGCTCTTAACGAGGAATTTAAAAAGTCAAAGTTTCTGCTTGTGCACCTCACGATGTTTCCTCAGATAAAGTTTGACATCCAGAAGAGGTCTCGGCTGCGACGACCACAAACCGAGGCTGTGTCGGGCGGAGGCAGACGAGAAGCAGACGCTGGGCCGGACCCTCCTCTGAGACCAGGCCAATTACGATAAGAGGCAGTTAACAGGAAGTGCTTGTTTGACATCCTGTCACGTTAACGAGGACAACCTTAATTGGACTTGTGTATTTAACAGTAGGAGTCAAACACTGTGAGTTGTCAGCACGTTTCTGAGAAGAGGAATTTCTTTGCTTTGTGTAAACACGAGGGAAAATATCAGGACTTTCAAGATCTTTCCGTACAACAAATGAGGTTTAAAAGAACTGTAACCAAACAATATAACGCAGAGTTCCCTTTACTAATTATCTCCTAAATCTCCTTTAGAATAAGACAATTCAAATATCGACTAAGTCCCTTCACCGATTGTCCACAGACCATCTCAGCCGGGACATTCCTTCACCGCTTGTCAGCAGATTTCACTCGCTCCAATCTCACAAACATAAACCCCGGCCGGCTGAACCTGGAGCCGGTAAGTCCGGTGTAACGCTAAGCAGGTGCAGGGCTCAAGGGGAGCTGCCCTGTGTGTCGGAGTTCCTGTTTGTTTGGGCTCGGCCCGGAGGAAGTGAGCTGGCCAAGGTTCTGCTCGGGATCAAACCCTGGCCTCGAGCTGGAGAAAGGAAAGAAAAAAGAGAAATGGTGCCGGTGTTTATTGTAGCTGTGGTTGCCTGGAAGTGACTGGCAGCGAGCACGCCACCCGAACAGAGACCAGAGGCAGCACACAGACCAGCTCTTCATCAGCCCAGAGACGACTGGGACCACACTCACTGCCGCCGCGGAATTACACAAACACTATCCATGTCGGGGATGGATTCCCATACATGCGCGTGGATCCAGAATCTATTAAAAATCCCATTCGGGGGTTGACTCGGAATTAATTCTCCCGCATAAACTCGTGTCCGCGTTTGAATGTGCATGAATGAGATAATGATGCGCAGCCGGTGTAAACACGGACGCTAAATATTTTGAAAATGCAAGTCACTCATCGGTGGAATTATTGTGCTGAATTGTGCTTCTCTGCTGGCTTTGCGATAACCAGGACATTCTTTAACCTGAGCACCTCCAATTAGAGGATTGGAGAAAAGAGGGAGGACGTGGGGGGGGGGAGAGAGGGAGAGGGGGGTGCACGCTATTGCTTTGACCCGCCCGCTTTCCCTCGGAGGCGTGCACTCGAGAGGCAGAGATGTGGCGGCAGGATATCGCAGAGGAGAAGCAGGCTGAGCCTCCGATGGCCAGGGGCGGCTGTGCCTCTCTATCAATGTGAAACAGACGACTTCCCTGGGCAAAGAGGACGCTTCACTTTTCATAAGCCTCTCGTATTTTTTTTTTTTTCCTGGGCTTACATTAATTTTGAAAACAGAGGAGAGGCAGAGAAAGACACAGAGAGAGAGAGAGAGAGAGAGAGAGACACAGACAGAAAGGGAAGAGAGAGATGAAACACGTCTTCGGGAACGCAGGAAACATCTGGTTTCATATTCGGAGGCCGAAAAAGGAAATTGCAAATAGACAAAACTCTTATGTTTTGATTTATTGTATTATTTGATGGCCGGGTGAAGCCTCTGGTCGTACAGAGAGAAACAGGAGCGACGTGACGGAGGGACAGGGACGTGTCCTCACTGTCCCCACGCTGAGTGATCCCGCCTCCAATAACATCCATGACCACCAAGCTCTGTTCTGAATTACACAAAACTCAGGGGCTATTGTTAATTGGATGAATGGACAAGTCAGGGGGGGGATGGAAAGTGAAAAGGCAGACATGACGAGGAGAAGGAAAGAGGTGAAGATATATGTGATAGAGAAACACAGGTCTGGGTTTGAAAACAATTTCTTTAAAGATATTTAATGAGGCTGTGTAGATTTTCCACTCGGGCCATAAACAGCTTCGTGTTCTAATCAGATCTCACCGAGCGGTTTCCATTCTGAAGTCAAACAAACGCTGATACATAACACATGAGTAGGAAGTTGATGTTATTTATCTCTTCTGTTTCTGAGGAAGAGCAAAAGAATCTGAGAGGAGAATTGGAAGAAACCCGTGTGCATCTTGTAGTGATTACACATTTCTGGGCTTTTTTTTTATCTAATTTTCTGAGCTTGCAGCTGAAATGAAGTCTTTACATAAACACTGCTGCAACAAGTGGGCACTGCCCGGCTGAGCTGATGGAAATCCAGGCCCGACGGCATGGCTGTAACATGTGGTGCTATCTTGACCCTCAGAGCCATCCGCTGTGGAGGAGGTGCAGGAGATGGTTCATTGCCAAAACCTCCCGATGCAGCTGTGCCGAGCGGCGGCTCCTAATATAGAGCTGAGGCGTGGGATGACCTCTGAACCGGCCTCCAACCAAGAACACAAGTAGGTGGATCTGTGTCCGGAGAACACTCAGGTCACTCAAACACGGAGATGAGATAAAGATCTCGGCAGGAAAAAGAAAATCTGTGCATGTACATGTTCTTCATTTAACTTGATTTGGCAGATGCAGAAACGAGAAGGCGCAGAGATGGAAAGTTCAGCAGTTTGTGCAAAAGCAGACGGAGGAAAAAAACCTTGTGAAATCAGCACAGACGCCGTTTCCCAGCCAAACACCACGTTAACCAGAGTGACCATTTGCTCACTAACGGGCGAGTGGAAGGAACTCTCCGCCAACATCGTCAAATCATCAAGGATCTTTTCTAACTTGAGTTCTCCGGTGGCGGAGCTGGAGAAGCGTGTTGGTTCATCACCTCCCGGAAAACACTCAAAACTGTGGGTTGATCGTCCGCCTGCGTTGGTTCAGAAAAAAACGACCAATTCTATCATTTCCTGTTTCTACGTCGAGTCACAAGCGGTTACTGTTCCAGGCCGAGTGCTGCAGACGGACTTCATCACCACAGAACAACGACCAGGAGGAAGCGTGTGATGTGGCAGGAAGACGAGCAGCAACGGTTTTAAAGAAGTGGTCGAAACCGAGCATTTCTTTAAAACTGTCTTTGTCTGACCCCTCCTCAGTGGAATTAACAGGAGGCTGAACCCCCCCCCCCCTACCCCCCTCTCCCTCCCTAAAGGGATCTGACATGTTGCTCGAGTCCACAACATGAAGAACGAGTGTTTTGTGCAAATGCATCCGAGCCGACAGATGGGAAGTGGCGAGCTGCGGTCGTCCACCGGGCCGCCCTCGCCGCCTGCCTCCCCCCGGGTCTGGAGAGAGAGAAGGGAAGATTTACAGCGGCAGCGTTTGAGAGAAAAAAGAAAAGGCGGCGTGGCGTGTAACATCTGGAGACGTGTGGCGCCGAGGCACGGCTGGCGGTGACAGTGGCTAATTTAAAGGTAGTAAAAGTGTTAGCGGAGACACGGGAGCGGGTGATGGACAGCTGGGTTCCCCCCCCGGCTGACCAGCGTGGCAAAGACATTGGCGAACAGGAAATCAGGTGGAGGTCTCACCGGGGTCCGGGACTATTCCCCCGAAGTTTGATACTCATTATCCTGGAGAAGGAGAGAGGTGGAAGGAAGGAAGGAGGCGAGATGAGACAAAGGGAAAGATAAAACAAGACGGGCAGTGAAAGGGAGAGGAGAGTGATTTAGAGAGAGAGAGGGAGAGGATCAATCAGGAGGCACCACAATAATGGGTGGTGTGGTGGTGGTGGTGGTCGGGGGGGAAAGGGTGACACCCCCAATCACAGAGGAAATCTGGCTGTAATTCTGTTTGCTTGAGCGTAATAACCACGATCATTTACCGGCGATGACAAATCCAGCCGTGGATTATTGTTTTCCTCGGACTGATATGAACTCTTCCATTTGTTTCCACGAGCTACACAACTAGTGTGTGTTTGCTGCACACGACTCATTTCCACATGACCTCTTTAGAGGAGTCAACAGACAGCTTGTGGCAGCCACCGGGAATCTGGGATAACACACACACACACACACACACACACACACACACACACACACAGGGAGAAGTACCTGTCCAGAGAGCAGATGCATATGCATGAGTCCATCTGGCCGGTGGGAGGAGAGGAAGGCAGATCCGTCCCTGCAGCTGAAAACCAAATCCTGAGCTTGACCCATTTTTATCTGAGAAATCCATCCCTGCTAAGTGAATCTACTCCCAGAGTTGTGCGGGTTGTGTTGCAGCCACAAGTGTGCGTTTGTGCGTGTGTGTTTTTATGCAACACTCCCAAAACACACCCTGGTTTGTTCCAGCCGGGAAGGCTAATGAGACGGGCCGCGGCTCCATGTCACACAGAGAGGTCTTTTCGGTGGGTGTTGTTTCATTGAGCGAGCTAATTGCTGCGGAGAATTAATATTAAAAAAAATGACTTGAGAATTGTACATTGATTACTGTAAATATTCCCCAGAGTTCGGCTCTGCTAATTGAGGAGCCGGGTGCATCTTATTACGTGGGCTTCGGTTTTAGCTGCAGCACATTCTTGCCAGCATTGATTTTTATTTTTTTGTTTGCTTTGATGAAGTGTTTCGCACTCACATCACCAAAATATATGAAATTATACAAAGTGTAATTAGTGATATGAAAGTGATGGACTACATATGTCTTCCTTCTTTGGCCCGGGACCAAAATACACACGAGGTCAGTTTGAGTTATTCTCCAATAAATGGTTTGTTTGTCCTCATACTTGTGTCCATGTGGAACCAGAAGAGAGAGTGAAAGGTGAAGAAGAAGAAGCTGCATCAATGCAATACAGTAAAAAGATAAATAAGTAAGTAACACGTGCACCAGCTTCCTGCTCCCGGTGAGAATAACAGAGCGAGATGGAGGAAGAGCAGGAGAGGAAGTGAAGGAGGTGAGGTGAAAGAGCGAGAGAGAGACAACGGTGACGGATGCTACAGGGTGAAGAGGAGGAGAGGGTGAGGAAGAGGGTGAGAGAGACTGAAGGTGAGGAAGAGGGTGAGATAAATGCAGACAGAGACAAGGATCAGCAGAGGAGGGAAGTAATCAGTTACTCTTCTTACTTGAGTACATCAGTAAATAGGTTGAAGTGATGAACAGTGGAGGCTGCAGACCAGACAAAACAAGAGCCTGACCTGAAGTGGTGATAAAAAGAAAACTACTATGTTCATGTAATATTAGCAAATCATTTTCATGATGTCATATTTGGATAGAACGATGATAGAGCCGGGAGTTTACTCAACATCAAGGAAAATACAGTTGTTGGTCCAACTTGCGGCCTGAGGTCAGATCTCGGATGACGCATCAGTGGATGAAGAAATACTTTTTAACGATGAGACTATGATCTTTATTTTGTGTAGAAACTTTTTGATGGTAACTAAGTGAGGGTGAGGAAGAGGGTGACGGAGACTGAAGGTGAGGAAGAGGGTGAGATAAATGCCGACAGAGACAAGGATCAGCAGAGGAGGGAAGTAATCAGTTACTCTTCTTACTCGAGTACATCAGTAAATAAGTTGAAATGATGAACAGTGGATCCTGCAGATGAGACTCCAACAAAACAAAACCCTGACCTGAAGTGATGAGGAGAAAAGATATTTGTTGAGTTCAGATCTCGATATGAAGATCTGAACATGAAGAAATACTTTTTAACGATGAGACTATGAACTCTTTTTTGTGTAGAAACTTTTTGATAAGTAAATATTCTTCGTGTCCTGATCAAATGCAGCAATTCAGACCGAGCAAAAGCAAAGTCCTGATTTATAAAAGTACATCATTAGTAGGCAGCTGAATTACAGACTTGTGAGATTGACAGTTAAAGAAGGAGAGAGAAGCATTTTAAATGTTTCTCTGCACCGGAAACATCCTGAACCGTGACCTCCAAACCCGAGCCTTTCTGATTCCTGACAGCTACAACTCCTCTCTACTTCCTCTTCATTCTTCTCCTTCCTCTACCTTTCTTTCTCCTCTTTCTCCTCTTCCTCTCGAGCCATGTCTCTCCCTCCTGATCCGATGAGGAGTATCTCTACCTATCCAGGCAGCGGTGTGCTGGAAGCGTCCCCCAGGGCTGGACTCCTTCGCTCCCGGCTGTTTGATGTTGAGCCGGCGTAGGATGAACCTCACCCCCCCGCCCAGAGTTCGCTCCCCATCATCAAACACCGCGGCTGGGTGCCGGGCCAAGGCTGTGGCCCTCATCAAACACAGCGCCTCGGCGGACCCCCTTCGTTCACACTCTCCGAACGGGAGAAGAAGACTAATTATCCAGGCAACCTTCAGAATCACTCAGCGCCGTCGAACACCGACACAAACTCCTGCTTCTTAGCATTTAGGTGAGGCGGGCGAGCGAGGGGTTCTGGAGCAGGGTGGAGAGTCGGTGCCGGAGGAGACAGAAAGTTCAGAAAATGAAGATAGAAAGAATACAGTTATAGAAAAACGACAACATTAACAATATAGATTAATACATAGAATTTAAACCAAGAATGGTACAAAATATCTCCAGATTGCAAAACGGCCTTTTTGAGAGTTTCATATTCACGATGGAGGAAAGTTAGATGACGGAAGATAAAGAGAAAGGCAGAGAGAGGAAGGAAGAGGAAGAGAGAGGAAAGAGAAAGGAAGAGAAAGGTAGAGAGAGAAAGGTAGAGAGAGAGGCCGCCGCTGCTGTCGTCCTTTTTGAAAGTTTCATATTCACGTTGGAGGAAAGTTAGATGACGGAAGAGAAAGAGAAAGGCAGAGAGAGGAAGGAAGAGAAAGGGAGAGGAAGAGAGAGGAAAGAGAAAGGAAGAGAAAGGAAGAGAAAGAGAGAGAGAGAAAGGTAGAGAGAGAAAGGTAGAGAGAGAGGCCACCGCTGCTGTCGTCCTTTTTGAATGTTTCATATTCACGTTGGAGGAAAGTTGGATGTTGTTATTAGGACGGAAGAGAAAGAGAAAGGCAGGAAAAGAGAAAGGCAGAGAGAGGGAACGGTAGAGAGAGAAAGGTAGAGAGAGAGAGAGGTAGAGAGAGAGAGGCCGCCGCTGCTGTCGTCCTTTTTGAATGTTTCATATTCACGATGGAGGAAAGTTAGATGACGGAAGAGAAAGAGAAAGGCAGAGAGAGGAAGGAAGAGAAAGGGAGAGGAAGAGAGAGGAAAGAGAAAGGCAGAGAGGGAGAGGAAGAGAGAGGAAAGAGAAAGGAAGAGAAAGAGAGAAAGGTAGAGAGAGAAAGGTAGAGAGAGAGGCCGCCACTGCTGTCGTCCTTTTTGAATGTTTCATATTCACGTTGGAGGAAAGTTGGATGTTGTTATTAGGACGCAAGAGAAAGAGAAAGGCAGGAAAAGAGAAAGGCAGATAGAGGGAGAGGTAGAGAGAGAAAGGTAGAGAGAGGGAGCGGTAGAGAGAGAGAGAGGTAGAGCGAGAGGCCGCCGCCGCTGTCGTCCTTGGAGAGGAGGCCGGCGCTCGATTTTCTGTTTGCTGCCATTTGTCTTCTGCTGCTAAGAGAGATCAACAGTCCTCGGCACACAGATCAATATTCTCTTAACCCGCACCTAATCTGCCGAGAGTTTCCTCCAATTTCACCTCCTCCTCCCCCCCCACACCACCCACCCGCCATCCACTTTTATTCTCCCTCTCCTCTCGTTTTCAGCAATCATTTTCGGGCGTCGGCGTGACAACCATTTTTCATGCTCCCGGTCCGAGCAGGTGACAAAGAGGGGAATGATGTTTGCTGACGCGTGTGTGTGTCTGTTTGTGTGTGTGTGTGTGTGTGTGTGTGTATGTGTGTGTGTGTGTGTGTGTGTGTGTGTGTGTGTGTGTGTGTGTAGGACGCAGGGTGATGGATACGGCGTGCTTGCGGGACGCTGGAGCTGCCGTCACACGCCCCCTGACGCCGGAGAGATAGACTAGCTGCCTAATCGGCTGCATGACATCGCAAATTCAGCTTCTGTCCCTTTGCCTCTCCCCCCCCCTAGTCTCGACAACTCCCAGCATGCAGTTGGGTTGTCCCGTCGACTAAATGGAACGCTGTCATCGTGTCCCGACGCCGTGACGGTTCTGGGAAGTGAGAAGTGGAAAGTGTTTGTACAGGTTCTTATTGTTTTCAGGGGAATTATTCATTAATGTTTGTTTTAGATAAATTTGCCTTTACGTTAAAGCAGGATTACTGTTCTATATTTCCTTGTTGTAGACTTTTGTGTTTCCTTATTGTGTGATCACTCCCTCCTCCTTTGTGATCACACGATAAGGAGAACTTGTATATCTGCATTTTATCCACGCTTGAAGAAAGTCAAGTCGAACCCGGGAGTGATGGACCGGCCTGTGAGAACAGAGCCTCTCTCTCATGGCCCCAAGTGGAGGGCTTCTTCCACGGGACGTACGTCAGCCCCCCGGACACACAAAGCCCACCACTGTCCCTCGCCTGTACTCAGAGGAGGCGGCTGCCGCACACAGACACACTAACACACAGACACACTAACAGTGGGACAGCAGGTTCAGTTTCCACACGGGGAACTGGAAAGAACGCACAACATCTGAGCACGTACGCCAAAAACAAAGATGTGTGCTCAAGAAGATGTGTCGCACACTCGTACGCAGAACACACACGTAACATGTGCAAGGAGGGCTATACACACACACACACACACACACACAAACACACGTGTACACAATAGCTGCTTTCTTTGACTGGCTGGCATAACAACATAAGCCAGTCCTCATGCTGGTTTTGTTGGCCCCACACGCTCCAGACATGCGCTGTGCACAGGATTATGTCACACATGAGATGTTTATAGACGTGTGTGTGTGTGTGTGTGTGTGTGTGTGTGTGTGTGTGTGTGTGTGTGTGTGTGTGTGTGTGTGTGTGTGTGTGTGTGCACTTTATTTGGAGGTGCAGCCCAAGGTGACTGAATTCTGAAAGATGTTTATGACAGTGACAGATACAGAAATGCTCCTCCAGCTTTCTTAGAGAAGGAAAGAGGACAATATATATCTCCAGCTTCATAAGGACATTTATGATTTCTCCTAACAGGTAGAAAATCCATCTGCATTCTCACAAATTTGAAATTGTCTAAAAATCCGAGGCATGGATCCAAAAGAAACCATTCATGAACAATACTGGATTCCTAATTAAAGAAACCAACACAGGTATGAATCCGTCTGCAGATGGTGGAATTATCATCCTGGCACCGGCTCCCCAGCAGGTTGGGAGTCCCGGTGCCGGTCGTCCCGACGACAGCCGCTCGGCGTTTTAAACGTCTGCGGCGCTGCAACACTGTGGCGTCTGAATGGAAGCTACTGTACTGTCTGGAGTGGGCCGGCCTCCCAGTTGGCAGAATGACTCTTCCAGACTGAAGGAGCATACAAATGAAAATAGCAGCGGAGGACGAAGCACTCGTCTCTCTCTCTCTCTCTCTCTCTCTCTCTCTCAAGCCAAGCATCTGCTAAGCATTTTAATGGGGATCAATGGAAGGGCAGGGACAGGAGATCGAGAGGTTGATTGGCTCGCCGGCCCGGCGCTCACACGGACGCCGCTCGCTCCTCACTGCCGGCTCGGCTGTTTACCGCCAACACAAGCTGCTGCGCCCTGCCCTGCACCAGCTGATGGGTCTATCTGTGCTCCCAGTTTCATCTGTGTGTGTCTGTGTGTGTGTCTGTGTGTGTGCATGACTCACCAAGAGGTGCTCAGGTTACAACACACTATAAACATAAAGAGCAAGACAGCAACAAATATAAAACAGCTCCATACATATCACTCACATTACAGCTGTAAAGCGCCATGAGGCACGGACTGCACCTTTAACATCTCACACCAATAGAATAAAAACAGACTTATATGGATTCTTGGGGCCGATGCCGATACAGTTATTAGGAAATAAAAGGTTTCTGATACTCATAACTCAGCGGATATACAGTATATATAAATAAAAATAAAAATAAATTAACGTGTAGTATTCTATTACATGGTTTGCAGTTTTCGCTTCTATGGAATTGGATATATTATTGTTTTATATCATGACAAAGGTAAAACTGCATAACCACTAAGTTAATTTTTGATATCTGTAATATGAAATGTATGATCATTATTTTAATGTATTTTAACTTTTGATATTTGTAATTTAACGTATGTTTTAAATGTTTGATATCTGTATGTATGTCTTAAATGTGGACCCCACTAAAAGTAGCTCTGTCTTAGGGTAGAGCTAATGGGGATCCTTCTAAATAAACAAATAAACAAACAAATATATATATATATATATATTTATCATTATCAAACCCAAATCTACGTGTCAACCAGAACACGCCCACTAATTCACTTGGCTATCGGATAAATCGGTCGGACGCTACAAGTCACATTCACCCGTTCACGCACATATTCACGCATGCCTTCATAAGCAGATCTTTCTCTATCATTCCCATACAGATACTGTCGGTTTGGGTTCAGCTTCTTTCCCAAGGACACTTCAGAATGTGGAGTGGAGCTGAAGGTGCCGGGGATCGAACCGCCGACCTTCTGGTTCTGAGCCATGTTCGAACCCGTCGCTACGAGAAACACTTCATCAGACGTCACCGATATAAGAAGAGAACAAATTCTTTCTCTTCTTCTCTGTAACTAACACAATTTATATGTGTGTGTGTGTAATTATACATCGGCTTTAACAACACAGTAAATACATTAACTGTGCGTGCTATACAGGCCTGTATTTTATTGTGTACACTGCACCAACAAGTGTGTGTAATCATGCATCTGTGTGTGCATATCAAATACAGTGTGTGACCGTTTTGTGTAACGTGCGATGACTGTATCTCTTCTGTGTGTCTGCATCTGCTCTGTATCACAGTGTGTGTTGTTTAATTGCATGTCGCACGTGTGCCCTTCTTCCTCACGTACACACACACACACAGACACACACAGACACACACACTCATCAGTGTGCAGCAGCAGCACAGAAACAGTTAAAGCGCTGCTTCCTGCCGTGCCAAATGAATCAGATTAATATTATCCAAAGCGAATGTCATCATTGCCACTTCTCCACTCTTCCTCCACCTCTCTATATCACCCTCCTCCTCCCTCCTTCCACCTCCCACTTCCCTCACCTCCTCTCCCTCCCTCCCTTCCTCTCTCCTCGCCGCGTTCGGGTTTCCGAGTCCTGGGCGGTAATGAGGGAGCGTTATGCAGTGCCATAAACGGAGGGGCTCACTGTCAGGATGCATAAAGGATGAGACAGAGAAGATGGCGCTGGGGTCAGAGGGGGGAGAGAGAGAGAGGGAGAGAGAGAGAGGACAGGGTGGAGAGAGAGAGAGAGAGTGTGTGTGTGTGTGTGTGTGTGAAACCTGTTCTCTTGTCACATTCACACACACCCTGAGTGAGTGAGCGAGCGAGCACTCCATGGCGAGGCGGCGAGAGAGAGAGAGAGAGAGAGAGAGAGAGAGACAGACTCCCCTCTGTGCCTGTCTCACAGGTGCAAGGCAGCGTGTGCAGCGCCCCCTACGCTCCGCCTGGAGGAAGTGGTCGAAGACGAGAGGAAAACCCCTCACAGGGGGAACTAGTGCAGAAGTCAACGTCAGTTTTATTCCTGTTAATTTGAGGTAATGACCAAGGTCTTCATTTACCTCCACTGCAGCAGGTACAGAAGTAAAGAAAGGCTTTTATTTCTAATTATAAAATATAATATGAGTCATATTTAACTCAGCCAGAGGAGTAGAAAGGTCAAGATCAATCACCTGATCAACAAGTGATGTTTTCAACTGGTCTAAAGTAACATAAATAGAAAACAACATCTAGTTATGGTTGATAAGTTAAAGCAAATATAGTCATATGTGCCTATTTAACCCTTTGAAGTCGTGAAATCCCATTAATAGACAAACTATTGACTAATTAATTCCACTGGTGAAGACAGTACGTGCAGTAGAAGCTGATAAATCTCATCCTGACACTGGTGTTGAAATCAAACACGCATCCTCTTCCTCAACAGATATTAATAAAGACACATAATTCTACTGCTGCTGAAAATACTGGATCAATCAACATGAGAAAAATATGAGGTGATGATGTCACCAGGTCCTCATGTGCAGTGACTCCTCCCACAGACACCTGTTACAAAACCACAACACATCTGATTGTCTGATATTAAAAATAATGAAAATCGGTTGAAGTTTGCAACTGAAAGATGAACGGAAGAAGAAAATTATATCTAAAGTTATATTAAATTAATTTGAGACATGAAATCGTAGTTTTGATTTAGCAGCATCAACGTTGTCTAGAAGAAATCCAGCTCACACACACACACACTTACACACACACACACACACACACACACACACACAAAACAGAAACACACCTTTAAAAAGCCTCCGATATCATTAGCTGTCATGTCTCACGGTGGGTAACAACAGTGCATAGGGATCCACAGCTCACTGCCAAGCAGAGGAGGATGTATGTGTGTGTGTCTGTGTGTGTGTGTGTGTGTGTGTGTGTGTGAGTGAGCGTGCACACACAAACAAGGATGCATGGTGAGTGTGTGAGTGGATTACACCGGGTTCACAGTGTGTACGGAGGAAAGCGTGGCAGCAACTTGGCTCCATAATGGGATTTCTCAGTTCTCACACACACAGACACACACAGACACACACACAGACACACACACACACACACACACACACACACACACACACACACACACACACAGACACACACACAGACACTGATCTCACCCCAAACAAGCAGGTTAGCAGTAACAAAGCACAGCACATATCCTATCTTAGCAGTGAGAGGTAAGCTGCAGCCGAGCCGCGGCTCAGTTAAAGACACATATCCGCTCACCTCTCCTCCTCACAAAGCCAGCGCCGAAGGATGGAGCGAGGGATGGAGGGATGGAGGAGGGAGAGAGAGGGGGAGAGAGAGAGCAGCGTGTGCAGGGATCAGCTACATTAGGCAGCAGGGATAAGGAATGCTGCACTAAAGCTGCACGAGCACGAGGAGAAGCTACTGTACTGCAACCACTTAGAAAACGCACAACGGTGTCAAATCCACTCGTGGAGCAGAAATGAAATGCAACATCTGAATAGTGAAGTCGTTTTGTGAAGGAGATGTGTATTTCTGACACGTTGGGTCAAAGGTCATTTAGGAAGCAATGGCATCTCTATTTACACAATTGAAACGTGAACTTTGAGGTTCCAGGAGTAAGAAACCCAAAGGATTCAGGTCAATTCGATCTGAATTCACCACTAAAATCTGTCGTATCAATTTCTTTACATTTCCTAAACTATTATCTACCTATTTATCTTGTGTTTCTGTTTTTATTCTTTCTACCTCAATATTTTTTATTTTATTCTATTGTATTGTATTTTATTGTATTCAAATATACCGGCTGCTATGACGACTTAATTTCCCTTCGGGGATGAATAAAGTAATCTATCTATCTATCTATCTATCTATCTATCTATCTATCTATCTATCTATCTATCTATCTATCTATCTATCTATCTATCTATCTATCTATCTATCTATCTATCTATCTATCTATCTATCTATCTATCTATCTATCTCACTTAGAGATTTACTTCTATCTTATAAAGACGGATCCTGCAGTGAGAGATCCAGCGTCCGGGGAGGGGGCGGGGTCTCTGTGTAACGAGGGCGTCGCCATGTGAACATATTTGACCTCCATTGTTAAACACACTGTATAATTCATCCCGGAGTTGTAACAATCCAATTAGTGACTAGTGAAGTTCAACACTACGTTTCTCACCGAGCCGGCTGCTTTATTTTTATTCAGAGGAGGATTTTTTACTTTGGAAATTAATATTCCACCAAGACGTCTTTTCCTTCCACATCTTTGCTCCATTTGCTCCGGTGGTGGAACACGGCCCTCGTTCTCTTTTTGTGCCATAAAGCAACTCGACGCTCGTTCGCTGCCAAAACCAACTTTAAGGGAAACGAGTTTTCACGGTAGAGGAGCGAAGAAGCGACTAAATCTTCTCAGTGAGGACGTCACATTTTGCAGGAATGTGGGTGGAGACAAGGATGTTATATTAATGGAAGGAATGACGGCGTCGGAGCTGGAATCCTCTGCGGCGAGGACTCGCTAACCGCACGCCATCTAGGGACAGTGTGTGGTGCTCGCCGTGTTTATCAAGCGTTTAAAACCCACATCGTTAGCCTCCCAGGTGTGGAGGAGAGCCAGGTGCGTCCCTCCCTCTTTGTCCTCAGCGTCCGTCCCTCCGCGAGCATCCAGCACCTGGAGGGAATTCAGCCAAACTGTGTCTGTGGACGTCCAAACATTTCACTCAGAGGGCGAAACCCCGAACAAACACCTGAGCATGATGGGAAAACATGTTGTGGGCTCGGTTTGGATTCCACGTGAAAACAGAGAAACCTTCGCCCCGTCTCATCGTCAGATGTTGGCGAGCACGGCGTTGAAGAGCTGGAGTCAGAACTCAGAGTCTCTATCTCCTCCTCTGCTCATCCCTTCCTCCCTTCCTCCCTTCCTCCCACTCTCAACTAATAACTCTAACAGCTCTGGTTTTGCTTCTGTTTTACTTTTTCCTCTCCTCCCACGGAGAAGAGGAAAAGTAAGCAAGGAAATTCTCCGTGCTCAGCAGCGAGCGGGAGAAGACAACTGTCCCCCTTATCCTCGGGGCGGACGCCGGCCAAATCAAACAGCGAGCGCCGCGGCAGGAAACGGCCAAACACACATGAATCTGAGGCTGGCAGCGAGGGAGGATTTCTCCGTGCAGACCTGCATGACTATAGAGGCCTTGTTGTATCGAGAGAGGACATCAAGCCAATGGGTTTACCAGCAATCAGAGTCAGGAAGGTTTCATCCCGTCAGTCAATCTATTCTGAAGAAGACAAGGAGGAAGAGGAGGAAGGAGAAAAAGAAGATGAAGAAGAAGAAGAAGAGGAAAGTCTACAGACGCTACAAGTGAAACTATTGTGTGTTAATCGAGTTCCCTGAGCCGATGGGAACAGGAAGTCCACATCACATGTCCCTGGATACCTCTCTGGCATGTGGACCTCCACCCCCCCCCACCCGTCCAGACCACCGTCGTTCCCACCCGTCTCTCTCACCTTCCCTCACCTCAGCGGACAGAGAGGAAGCCTCTGTCCACCGGCGCTCTGTTTGCTCGGGCGACCGCGGCCGAGCCGAGCCAGAGATTACTGCAGCCACCGTGGAAATGCTAGAAGTGGGTGGCGACCGCTGGGGAGCGGAGGGTAGGGAGGAGAGAGAGAGAGAGAGAGAGAGAGAGAGAGAGAGAGAGAGAGAGAGAGAGAGAGAGAGAGAGAGAGAGAGAGAAGAGTTCCTGGACACGTGTGTGAGCGCCATGAAGGAACCACTGTGCCGCCGCTGGCACTGAATGTTCCCATCGGGGTTTAATGTGTGTTCCAGTCCAGCAGATTGTAAAGAGTGTTTCTATCTCTCAACCGAGCATGAAAATTACTCTATGGAACTAATATTGGTGGTTTTTGGTTTAAACGCAGGATTGTAGTGATTAATATTCTCGATATACATTAAACACTATTTTTCTATTCCAGCTTTTCTATTCAATCAAGAAAAACTTGATACGTGTGCAAATTTAAACTTGCAGCAAACATTTTTAAACGTTTGCATCTTTGACTTCACAATCTTTGACTTCCTGAGGTGGGAGGAGCTTGTGTTTCTTTTCTGTCTTTTCTTGCAATTTATTTTAAAAGTTTCGCAATTAGACGTAGTTGTTTTCTGAGCTGAGAGTCTGAACCCAGCTCCTGCCGTCATCACCTCCACCTGAGTCTTTCTGTTTGAAGGAAGCACTTCCTGTGGTTGCCATGGTAACATCACGATGGTATCCCTCCCAGCATCAGCACCGTACGGTCCGAAGAACCTTTCCCACTAAACTGGAGAAGTCCGACACGGCAGAAACAAACCAGGTCGGTGTTAAAGTGCCCGAGCAGATTGCCTTGCACCTTGAGCAGCGCCCTGGTTGTGGGTTCGACTCCGTGAGGCTCTCAGGTCACATGGTGCTCGTCTGTGCCGTGGAACAGTTGGGGAGCGACTGCTGCATTAGTTAGTGGAATTATGTGGATCACGACTGCAACAGCTAGAGGTGCCACCGCTCAGCGGCAGGATTAGATAATGCTATTATCAGTGTGATAGAAGGAGGCATTAGCATGGATAATTCCACGGCTCCAGCAGCAGAGAATCGCCATAAAATCATTGCATTATAGCCGAAGAGATGAGATCCAGATATATACGGTGGAATCAAAACCCGACGGTAAATCTGTGAATTATAAGTCATCACGTTTTTGTGTCTTGTTGGGTAAACAGGTATTTAACAAGGGATGATCAAACACGTCTTTTCTCTCAGCTGAGAAAAAATAAAACACAGCGGCGGCTCAGAGCGACACCCTCCTCATCTCTCGCCTGCATTTCCCATTAAACCACAACATCGCCCCCTTTGTTGTTTCAATCCTCGAGGAACAGATGGAATACAAAAGACTTCTCGGAGATGCTGCTTTTTTCTCTACGGGTCTTAGAACGTGAATCATCGGTCACACAACTCAGATCGGGAGGACGCACAATAAACCCACCGTCCTCCTGGAACACTTCCTGATTCTTCACCATTCACACGTCATCTGGAACCTTAAATATCATTCATCCCTTCTTTATTTCTTTTAACTAACTGCACATCTCAAAGCTGGAATCATCTTGTATGGTAAACACCAGGTTTTATGCATCTTACCATCATGTAGCTGATCTCAAAAGATCCTAATCCCACAAAAAGCAAGAATTTAACAAAGGAAGAGTTTGATATATTTGACGTGAAGCCCAGTGACAGAGATAATATATTTAAAATGAAAACGAAGGTCTCTTTAAACTGGTGCTCCTGCAGGATGTGATGGTTTTATTATCATGTAGCTGATCTCAATTGGTCTTAGAAAGTACTATGACTCGAGT
This sequence comes from Limanda limanda, assembly GCF_963576545.1. Classification (NCBI taxonomy): domain Eukaryota; kingdom Metazoa; phylum Chordata; class Actinopteri; order Pleuronectiformes; family Pleuronectidae; genus Limanda; species Limanda limanda. The sequence continues at coordinate 1,967,899 of NC_083658.1, read as the reverse complement.
AAAATACTTCCTCTGAGGACACTGATGTTCATTTCAGGTCTGAAGATTTTAAAAGACCCTCTGAAATAAAGAGCAGCATCATTTCACTCGTCCAGTCGGTTCAGAAACCGTGATGCACAGGAAAACAAAATTAAATTCATATGAACAGGTGGTCAGAATATATCCCTGTTTTTACTTCTCCACATGTTCACACCTGCAAACTGCTGCAAAGGTGGAATGGTATCAACACACACACACACACACACACACACAGCAGCTGCCATAGCACACATGGTAAGTAGATGTGCCTGGGTATAAATAGTACGCCACTATTTTGTCTTTACATATTTAGCTGCTGGATATTTTAATGCAAATTAATGTGGTGGGCTTGGAGAAGGGGTGTTTTTGTTGACTGGAATTAGTGTTGTGAGCGAGCTTTCTTCTCCATTCTTTCCCTTTCTTTTCTCCGCTCTCCAAATTACAGCTATTAAGACACGACTGGTGTGAGCCAAACACGGCGCTCCACTTAATGTGATTTCCACCGCGCCGAGAAAAGGAATAAGAGGCGATGATTCATGGGAGCGCCACAAAAAGCTGGAGAGACGGGAGGATGTCCACCTCCGACATGTGCTCAACACAAACACTGGGCCTGCTTGAGTGTGTAATTGTGTGTGTGTGTGTGCGATTATTGCACGCTTTTGTGTTGAGTTATTTGTGTGCGAATGAGCTTAAAATGAACATTATGATTTATGACATTCTGTATTTAAGTACGGCTAGTCCGCACGTTAGCACAGCGCTAATCTAATGAATTGACTGCCTCAGAAAGGAACATGCAAATGCCCGCTGACTATTTCCAGAAACCAGAGCCAGCGACTGTGGTCCCTCTTCTTCATGTCGCTTTATAGTGTTTCTGCAAAAAGGATCTCGCTTGCAAACCCCCCCATCCGCCCCCCCCGCCTGCGCACCACTGAGGAGTAATGTGACAGCAGCACGCCGGCTTTTCTTCAGTGTCTACCACGCCAGCTTTCAACACCCGCCATTGGCAGAAATTGGGTTTGACAGCCCGAGTTGAGGCCTGGCGATTGGCCGGGCTCCAGGGACGCAGGAGCGGGAGGAGACACGTGCACGCCGGCGGAGCGTCCGGGGACAGGAACAGGAACACGAGGCCGGCGCCGCTGGGAAACTCAAGCAGGGGGTGCGGTCAAACTCGTAGAAACCCGAGGTCTCATTTCATCACGTACAGATTAACAGCCATGTTGAGGAAGGGTGTCCGGTGAGAAGTGAACGTGTGAGTGCTGACAGCGACACAGACCCTTCGCTGAGACACTTCACACCAGAGCCAGGACGCAGACGATGGAGCAGCCGGCGGAGAAAGGCCTTCGCTCCACAGCTCGGTCCGATTGGAACGATACCGACGAGGAAACAAACACATTAAAGAATGATCTGTAACCAGGAGGAAAGTGTCCAACCTCACAAACCATGAAGAACCATGAAGGGTTTAATCCCCAACCGGAGCCCGGTGCAGTTTCACTATCTGAGGGAACAGGCCCTGGTGATGAGGGCTTCACGCAGCCTGCGGCGCTGCCAGGACGCCCCGTGACAAATGACAGTTCACGGAGGTGGCGTCCCTGGGCGGAGCTTGGCTTCTGGGGCTGGAGCCTGCAGGACAGAGGGCCCATGCAGGGCGGGACCGAGAGAGAGAGAGAGAGAGAGAGAGGACTCACTCACTCCACTAATGGGTCCCAAGACAACCAGGCTTGACCTCGCAGCCCCGGTGCATCCATTACCAGCTGGTTAGCAGCTAGTGCTAGCGCCGGCGTCTTAACTGCAGTTAGAGGTTAAAGCTCGTTTAGCAGAGCCACAGAAAGACCCCTGGTGGCCGGGGAGAGAATGATCGCTACGTTGCTGGAGTTTGATTTAAATTCCTTAAAATCGCTGACAGATCCCGTCCCATTACGCCCCCCCGGCTCCCCTGATGGGGTCAGCCCGATGTTCCCACATTTGTAAGGATTTTTCTTTCAGTGACAATTTTGAAAATTAGGCCCTATGTTCCCACAGACCTGAGTTCCCAGATTTATTTTGAAAAATCAGTCCCGATGTTCCCACATATCTAGATTTTTCTGAAAATTAGGGTAAGGGTTAGGGTTCGGGTTAGCGGTGTTGAGCTCAAGACAGTTTAGGGTTAGGGTTCTGGTTCTGGTTCGGGTTCGGGTCAGGGTTAGGGTTCGGGTTCGGGTTAGGGTTCGGGTTCGGGTTAGGGTCAGGGTTAGGGTTCAGGTCAGGGTTAGGGTTAGGGTTAGCGGTGTTGAGCTCAAGACAGTTTAGGGTTAGGGTTCGGGTCAGGGTTAGGGTTAGGGTTAGCGGTGTTGAGCTCAAGACAGTTTAGGGTTAGGGTTAGGGCTAGGGTTCGGGTTCGGGTTAGGGTTCGGGTCAGGGTTAGGGTTAGCGGTGTTGAGCTCAAGAGAGTTTAGGGTTAGGGTTCGGGTTCGGGTTAGTGTTCGGGTTTGGGTTAGGGTTAGGGTTAGGGTTCGGGTCAGGGTTCGGGTTCGGGTTAGGGCTAGGGTTAGGGTTAGGGTTAGGGTTAGGGTTAGGGTTAGGGTTAGCGGTGTTGAGCTCAAGAGAGTTTAGGGTTCACCAGCTACGGAGTGGTGAACCCTTACCTACCAGGCAGGGGTACAAATGTGGGAACTGTAGGAACATAGGGCCTAATTTTGTAATAAATATTAGAAATGTGGGAACACAGAGTTGTGGGAACATAGGCACGCTCCCCTCCTCACACCTTGGCTGAAACAACCTCCTGCAAGTCTCCTCATTTCTATGCAGCGACCATTTTTCATATTTTGCTCCAGAGATGTCCGCCCGCCCGGCAGCAGCGACCCACAGCGCCTGTGAACTCTGCATACATTATCCCTGCTCCCTCCGTCGGGCGCTGGGATTCATGCAGGGAAACTGGCCCCATTTATCAGCATCCTTGGAATCCCCCCCGCCCCGGCACCTGCTGCTCGTCTAACCACAGCCCGGCCGCGGCCTTATCGCTGCGGCAGATCACACGGCGCCGGGATGTGGATTGGCTGAAAACCTTCAGCTGAAACAAACAAACAAACAAACAAACCCGGTCTTTATTTCCCTCTCTGCGTCCGATTGTCCCACATCTGAAGCTGAATAGAAGAAAGCAAGTTTAAGGAATGGATTATGAAAACAGCGTTAACTGGGGCACGCTCCCCCCCCCCCCTCTGTGCCGGGGCCTAATGATTTCTAATGCTGCTAAATATCGCGGGCGCGGTGAAAGCCCGGCTTTCCACCGGGGACGCGGCCGCTAAATCTCCCATCGCATGTTCCCTTTGTTGATTTCTGTGAGACAACAACACGCCAAACGCTTATCTCCATTACAGACCAGCTCCACGGGGGGGGGGCTTTCCCAAAGCCGTTCACCCGACGCCTTATTAGCAGCGATTCCCTTCTGTCTCTCTCATCCTCAGAGACAGAGAGAGAGAGAGAGAGAGAGGCTCCTCTTCCGATTCACCACCAACGCCTCCCGATGTCTATTCACACGCCGCCGCGCCCGGTCGGCGCTCGCGGTCTTATCCCCGAATCACACGAAGAAGAAAAACAAGGACGCATTTCCACTTCTTTATATAAGCTGCTGCAAACAGAGCTGGCTGTTGATTCCAGAGTCTGTTAGAAGATCAGTTTCTTTTGTGCTCGTTTGTTTTGTGGAAAACAAAAAAGAAAACTGGGGATAATGCTTTGGCCGCTGATAGCTTCATATTTTCATATTAGTGATATAGTTCTGATGTAAAGTGGTGAATGAACGTGGAAGGTCAGGTTCGCTGCTGCAGCTTAAGGGATAAATGCTGTGTAAGGGATAATCTACAAAGGGGGAAAGCATGAGTTTCTTATTTAAGGGGGAAACTCTGAGTTAATGCTAATGTAAGGAAGTTCCTTAAGGGGCTGAACTCCTCCTCTCCACTCGTCTGTCTGTGTGTGTGTGTGACGATAAGAATCTGTGTTTTCTTTCTCTCTGGCCCCCCCCCCCCCTCAGCTGGTCCCCCCTGTTTGTTTAGCGTGTGTTTATTTGTTTCTCTGGAGTCCTGGGATTAATTATCATAACCATATGCCGGGGCTAATACGTCTCTCTCTCTCCGAGCCAATAGTGGGCCAGCCTGCTACTCCTCCATTTTTAATTACAGCTAACATCGTTAGCCTGATTTCGGTTTGCGCTTTCCAAGTTTATTTCTGAATTCATAATTCAAAATAATCAGAAGATGAATAATTAAGTAACTTGCGACAGTCTATTGCACAAGGACGATTGTTCACAAGTCTGAGACCAGAACAGCGTCAACATTCCTGATTCCTCTGACGTGTACGTTTACTCAAATTACTCTATTTTTAACTTTCATACTGAAGGAGAATATTCCACTTCTCTCAGGTGGGGGGGTGTGGTGATGACGCTGCCCCCCCCCCTGTCTGCGGTGAAGGCGGAGCTTAATGCATCTGGGAAAGAAGCCGTGTCACGGGTTCAGTGTCGGCTCATATTTTACCAGCTTGGCTCGTGGCCAGACAAGTTTAGTCTGGGTGTGGTGGGGGGGGTGAGCGGCGGGCGGTGGCGGCGTGGGGGGGTAAATGACTGCTGAGTCAATCACCACGAGCCTGAACGCTGTTAGGTCAAAGTCACGGCACGGTGGGGGGGGGGGAGTGGGCTGCCGCTGACGTGATGACATGATGCTATTAGGTGGTGTGTTGTTTGTGATGACACCGAACAAACAGGCTCAGGCGCCACGATGATGATGCTTCCACTGAGCTGATGCCAGTAAAGGGGCGGAGCTTCACTGTGGCCCCTCCTCCTGCATGCCGTTTAGGATTAACCACGCCGCTCAGTCTCCCAGGTGATGACACGCTCGCTCCCCCCAGCTTCACCAGGGCCTTTATTTCAATAAGGAATCCTCCATTATTTAGCTCACAACCTCCACGCCACCCCTACCCCCCCCCCCCACCCACCCCCCCGATCCACACGCCTCCCCTCGGATCCGGGCCCCCCCGCTGGTTCGCACTTCAAGGACGAACGTGGCGGAGAGGAGAGGAGTCGACCGAGCCACCAGACGAGAGAAGAAGAGAGGGAGGGAGACAGAGTCAGGAGAGAAAGAGCACGGGCGGCCGAACACACACACACACACACACACACACACAGACACACACACTCACACACATAGCTCTCAGAAGAAATGTGTGACCCAAATATACATTTGCTTTGTACTCTGGTTCAAAGTTTCCTGTCCTCTCCACCAAACATTCAAGGAGAGGAGGAATAAAAAAAATCAAAAAAACACAACAATGAATAAATCATACGGAAACTGAGACCTAGTGTAGTTCAGTTCCTGGAGAGAGCGAGAGACAAAGAGGCAGAGCGAGCGGCAGAGAGAGAGAGAGAGAGAGAGAGAGAGAGAGAGAGAGAGAGAGAGAGAGAGAGAGAGAGAGAGAGACTCGGCGAGAGTTGAAAGTGACGACGCAGAGAGCAAACACCTCTTTGGTCTTTTGATGGCGCTCTCTTATGAAACATGGTATTTCTTGATTCGCTCTTGAATCCGTCATCAGTCGAGCTAATAATTCGAGGAAAGTGAGGCAGGAGATCACACGCCCCCCCGACGCCGTCCCCCTGTGAACACTCAAATTACAGGAGCCAAGCAGTCGCAGAGACTATTAACCAACTTCAGCTTTTTGATTCAAATTCTTATTGGCGGCAACGTCTCGAAATTAACAGACGAGTTTTTTGATAATAGAAGAAAAGCTAAAGTTGTGTGGATTCCTTTCTTGCTCATGTCCAATATAAATGACATGGACATACTTTGGAGTCTGATTTCCAAGATGACGCTCTTAATTAATCTTTATCCATATGAAGATGATGCAAGCTCCTGTTTGGTCTCCACCACTTCTAATATTAGAGATTATCAGAAATGTCTTGTGACAATGAAGCTAAACAGTAAATTTCAGGGTTTAAAATTAACACAATGATGTTTAAATATCCTCTCAGAGCTGCAGTGAACTGAAGAGTCTGGTTTAAAATAAAAAGATCCATAACCCCATCAGTAAACTTCACAAGGGTCGCATCCTAAATGTGTTTAATGGTAACGACGCCTCAGATGCCAAAGGAAACATTTATAGATATAAGCGAATGCTCCACACTCGTCTTCTTCTTCTGGGATTTGCACCTGTCACGCAGCAGCGACACGACAGCGTGCACCAGGTGTGGTGGCGCCTGACGCTTCCCGACGTGCACGTGAGGCGGCAGACCCCCACATCGGGCCTCACGCGTCCCACGCCAGATGAAGGCGATCATCGGAGCCCACGGCGAGCGGCGACACCCAGAGTCAGCGCCCTGTCGATCACACGTGAAAGCTGCTAATGATGATGTTTTTTCTTCAAGTGCACAAACATCAAGTCCGGTGAGATTTACGTGTGTGTGCGTGACAGAAACGTCTTCCTGCATTACACTCCTGCGACGGGAAGTGGTAATAATTTCCCTTGAAAACTGGGGCTAGACACGCGCCTCCTAATGATGGAATCTTTTGATGTTTAAATTAGGATATCACACGCGAGGAGCTATCCTCCCAGGGCCGCACCTTCTTATGACAAGATTAGCAGCAAAGCAAAGCCATTACTGTGGTTTATTTCTGCCCCAGCCAACTCCCAGACACAGGCACAGAGGTAGGCAGCCATCCAGAGAGAGAGAGAGAGAGAGAGAAGGGGGGAGGGAGGTGTAGTGAAAAGAAAAACAGGAAAGAGAAGCGATACGGGAGAAGCAGAGCTGAGAAGTGAAAGAGGGAAACAACTAATGGGGTACACACTGTTTATAGATCCCATCCAAACCACTTATTTATAGATCATCTGTGGCGCACACAGAAACCTGTACTTCATATTTTTCTGTCAGCCTGTCACGATGTCAGCCGTGTCAACTTTTACATATTTCGCTGTCGGTGCTGTCAACACACTGTACAGCGATAAGAAGTAATAATACTGTAACTCTGACAGGCTGCGGCGTCGGACTGGTGGCAACTCTCTGCCTGACTTGGCTGAGCGTCCCACGAGAGCCCGGTTCACTTGTGTGTCTGCACAAAGACGCAGAGCTGACTGACAATCATCACTGTATATGGAAAAACAAATAGGAAATCTGCAGCGTGGAGGATTTATGTTTGTGAGAATGTTGGAGTTGGGTTTTGAGAACTGTTAAATATCGACCTGGAGACACAGATCCAGAACCAGGGAGGAGAGGGTTTCAGTGTTTTGTGGACAAGAGAATTCACAGATACGATATTATCCCGATATTTACAAATATAGATGTGTGACTGTTAATTAAACGACAAATCTACTATGTCTACTATCTATTATCAAGTATTAAGATCATCGTGGTGGATATGCTGTGAAATTCCTCTTTCTAATTGTTGATCCTGGTTTATTTAGTTGTTTTTTGATTGTCCAGAAACGGTTCTACATACATGTTGTGTTCATTCCACTTCATAAATAAAACCATATTACAAAATTTGACGTCTTGTAAAAACTCATTATATTCTATCACACATCACTCACACACTTCCTGGCTGTCAGGGGAAGTCTGGGCTTCACTTTCTTCACTTTCACTTTCAACATGGAGACTGGAAGAGGCCGGGAATCGAACCACCGACCCTCTGGTAAATGGACAACCCCTCAATAAGTTTAGAAAACTTTTGGAAAATCCCTTTATGTTATGCAGAAGAGAACAGGGAGGAGGGGCCGACCCATATGCGATGATGTCATACGTCACTTACTGCTACACCGGGAGCTGGGTTACACAACAACTACACAATCTCAACACAACGACCTGCAAAACCGTCTGCATCACACTGAACAACCTGCAGCTTGATGAACTCGCCACACATTGTTGACCACCTGCTTAAACCACAGCTAATATCTACACAACCACTGTACGTGTGAGCGTGTGCATGCAAACACACACACACACACACAGACACACACACATCACTCACACACTTCCTGGCTGGAAGAGGCCAGGAATCGAACCACCGACCTTCTGGTAAATGGACAACCCCTCAATAAGTTTTAAGAAAACTTTTGGAAAGGCCTTTAAGTTATGCAGAAGAGAAACCGCAGGAACTTGGAGGAGGGGCCGACCTATGTGCGATGATGTCACTAACTGCTACACCAGAAGCTGGGTTACACAACAACTACACAATCTCAACACAAGGACCTGCAAAACCGTCTGCATCACACAGAACAACCTGCAGCTTGATGAACTCGCCACGCATTGTTGACCACCTGCTTAAACCAAAGCTAATATCTACACAACCACTGTACGTGTGAGCGTGTGCAGGCAAACACACACACACACACACACACACAGACACACACACACACAGACACACACACAGCCCAGGGTTGTTGCTCTTTGAGTTCCCCCAGGCTGAGCAGAGGACATTACCTGAGCTTTCATGCTGGAGAGCGGCTGTCAGGTGGGTGAAGCACTGAGAGCTCCTCTCCAGCACTCAGCCCCCCCCCCCTTGTTGCGCGCTCGCTCGCCGCCACCAGGACGCTAACGAGAGGGCCGGCGGCGGCGGGTCCCCCCCCCCCCCGAGGCCCTTTCACGCTCTCAGGTGGAGTCACAAGGACCCACTTCATCGCCGTGATCCAGGGACGGAAACACATCGCTTCTCTTGAAAACTCTGACCCGGCCTTTTAGTCCGGTGCGCCGGGGCCGATTATCCTCACTCAGCCTTTTAAAGAAGTCATATGAACACACACACACACACACACACTCGCACACATGCACAGACACACACACATAGATATAAGCACATGAGAGAGTGAGAGAGCAGCACACACACACACACACAGACACACACAGACACACACACGTACAGTAGGAGGCTGCAGAGCCGACTCAGGCACAGATCTATATTTAAGAGGGAAGCTCGCCGAGCGTTTGACCTTGAAGTCGGGGGGGTGACTTTGAGTGAGTCACAGAGGTGTGGGAGTCTGTGGATGTGGGTAAGCTCTCTCTCTCTCTCTCTCTCTCTCTCTGTCATGTGCGGGAGAGAGAGAGAGAGAGTCAGCCGGTCAGTCGCTGAGCAGAGAACTGAGAGCTCTCTTTGCCGCGGCTCCTCTTTGAACCGTGACCTTGGACTCGAGCTAAACCGCTGAATGTTTTAACATGAGCTCAAAGTTTCACGCTCTGCTGAAACGCCGTGAAGCCCGGGCTCATATCTCATCCCAGCACAGAGACCGCCCCCCCCACGCCGCTCAGCCGGGCCTCCTCCTCTGAACTCGCCTGTGACAGGTGAAGCCGACCGGTGGAATTTGAAATCCGAGCGGAGATAAACAAACAAGCGACTCATCAAAGTGGGGTTCCTCTGTGTGTGTGTGTGTGTGTGTGTGTGTGTGTGTGTGTGTGTGTGTGTGTGTGTGTGTGTGTGTGTGTGTGTGTGTGTTTCCCGGACGCCTCCAGCAATGTTTACTCATTAGCTCGCCGCGTCCGGTACCTTGTGAGATGAAAGATGAATCCAAGGACTGATAATGAAAGACAGCGAGTTAACAGCAACAAGCGCCCGGTGGGAGCCGCTGGTCCACGTAGCAGCACCGGGGGGGGGGGGGCTGCTCTGGGGTTCTAATAAAACACAATTAATCAGAATATCAGCTGGGAGTTGGTGGGCGGGTCGCAGGAAACAAACTGGGATTCATCCATTCAAGTTAGGATCGACTCTAATGTGAAGAACCAGGATTAGATTATCATATTTAACTGCAAATTTCACATTAAAAGTCGCTCAAATATAATAAACCTTGGATCCTGGAAGGCTTTTAGTGTGAAAGAGCCCAAGTAGCCAAACACTGGAGCTATTTGTTTGGTTATTTGGACCTACCTTCCAGTCTGATTTCCAAGATGATGCTGTTAATTAATCTTCATCCATATGAACGTGACGCGAGCTCCTGTTTGGTCTCCACCACTTCTAATAATAGAGATTATCAGAAACGTCTTGTGACAATGAACCTAAACAGTCAATTTCAGGGTTTAAAATCAACACAATGATGTTAAAAAATCCTCTTGGAGCTGCAGTGAACTCAGGAGTCTGGTTTAAAATAAAAAAGATCCACAACCCCATCAGTGAACTTCACGAGGGTCGACTCCTAAATGTGTTTAATGGTAGCGACGCCTCTGATGCCAAAGGAAACATTTATAGATATAAGCGGACCAGAGTTATTTGAGACCGCTGTTGTTTTAATTAGGGACGGGCATCGGCAGGGACCTCCCGATACGATACTATCACGATACTTAGGTGGCGATACGATATGTATTGCGATTTTGTAAGTATTGCGATTCGATATCACGATTTCCTTGGATTTCTTTTGTTTTTTGTTTTTTTTTAAATACTGGACCATGGAAAAATGTTGAATAATTCCTTCAAATACAACACAGTCAAATTCACTTAGAGCTTTACAAGTTTTATTTCAAATATTAACATTAACTTAACGACTGCCGGGCAGCCAATAGAGAAAAGAAATAAAAATGTGCCTTATTATTGTATAGCCCCTGTCAACTGCACACAAACTGATAGATTAAGACATGTATGCCACCTAGGCTACTTTTAAACAATAAATAAAAGGTAAATTAAATGGAATGAATAAAAGTTTACTTAAAATATAAACTTTGAAATAAACAAAAAGTAGGCTATTGTTGTTTGCATGTAGGCGATGCAAAGCTAGTGCTTGGGTATGTTTAGATTCTTGTGCAAAAACAAGAGCTGGTCAACATGCTCTGGGGTGATGTGGCTCCCCCCATATATCCCCCCCCGGTATAAACCAATAAATATGTTTAAAAAATCGATTTGGGAGGCAGCATATCGATTTAAAATCGTCATTCACAAGAATCGTGATTTGTAACTGAATCGATCTTTTCCCCCCATCCCTAGTTTTAATGCTGCATTTTTATTTGAATACTGCTTTTTATTTACAGTCAAAGTGCTGCATGCTCGGGTAAGAAGACTTTAGCATCTGCTCTGCACAGAAATCCTGAAGTTACTTTGTTTACGAGCACATTTTTCTTCGCCGGGTGACGGAACAGAGCCGAACACAATTCCTCCCGTGTCGAGCCGAGCTGCTGGCTCGCTCCTGACTCGTTCACTAAGTCCACAGCCGCGTGCCAAGCGTCTGCACACTCCTCTGTTGTTCGGGGGGGGTGCAGCACTAGGTAGCATCAGCGTCACCCCGCCCGCCGAGCTGAGGAGAGAGAGTGTGTTTCCAGTGGAGCGATGCCAGTCAGCACGAGAATCCCTCTTCTCCCGGCAGCATCTCTGGAATCTAATCCATGACCACAGACATCAACCCTCATTACCAGCAAATTACATGCAAATTCCCCCCAAATAAATGAGTTTTAAGTACTTGACAACCTGTCAGCCTCGGAATATTGAAACGTCCTGACGGCTAGATAAACAATCAACAATAATCACTCTATGCAAATTTGATATTTCCTGCACAATTACGAGAGGGAGAAAACAGACACTATAAATAACTGGACACACAAAGGCATCTGGCAGTGGTTCAGGTTCTGAACAGATACAGATGCAAATGAAAGATCCTTTAGGATGTAATTGATTCAAACGCCGCCGCCTCGTATTGTTCTTCTTCTTTTTTTCCTGGCACTTGTTTTTTTTTTCTCTCTCTCTCTCCCTCTCTCTTTATCTCTCTCAATATCCACAGATAATGGCTGATGTAAATGACTTGAGCGAGAGAAAGGAAAGCGGGAGACGGACGTGAATCACCCTTTGGTCTATACCTCTTGTTTTGTCTCTTCATGCTGAAGCTGCTTCACAGGAGGACGTGATGTTAGAAGACTGTGGAGCTCTGTCCGATTCTTGAGAAGGAGATTACTGCTCGCCTCATCCCTCCCTCCCTCCCTCCCTCCCTCCCTCCCTCCCTCCCTCCCACCCGCTCCTCCACAACACCCAGAGATTAAGGCTGACAAGAACATATCAAGTCATTCCAGGACAAGCAGATCTCTCACTCTCATCTCCTGCTTCTTTCTGCTGGAAACACTTCTCTTACTCCAGCTCTTGTCTCTGCTGCTACTCCTCTTCTTCGTTTGTCCGTCTTCTGTCCTCACTGACAGACCGCTGAGGTTTGTCTTCAGGGTTGTGATGTGTGATGTGTGATGAGGCCGACCCCGGTGACCACCAGCCGGCCGGATCAGGACATCCATTAGCAAAGGGCTCGTGATTTCAACCCACGCCCGACGTTGACGTGTCCCGCCGGGCGTCTCCATCACCGACTCGCCCGCTGTCCTCTGGTCCGCAGGTTCATGCTTCTATCACCAGGAGGAACAGTCGAGTGGAAGAGACACTGTCACAGCTGAGATCCAGAATCCAGAGGGGAGGGGATGTAGATATAAGATGTGACTTGGTTGGTGACCACGGTCGTATTAAGTGAAGAGATGAGAAGTTATTGTTTAGGCCAGATAATTAAAAGAGGCTTTAAATCCCAGTTACTTTCTCTACAGTCGTCATGGTTTCAAACCAGCAGCGTCCCAGTCTCTGGAGCTTCTCAGGTCTCGTGCTCCACCACCAGCCTGACACTGTCACAGCTGAAATCCAGGATCGTTACTAAGTCGTATTAAGTGACTGGACGTTGTGAGAAGAGATGAGAAGTTATTGTTTAGGCCAGAGAATTAAAAGAGGCCGTAAATCGGTGTAATGTAGTACAAAATAACTTCCTGCCACTTTCTCTACAGTCACGTGATGTGTTTCAAACCAGCAGCGTCCCAGTCTCTGGAGCTTCTCAGCTCTCCAGCTCCATCACCAGCCTATGAGAAGCAGCTGAAGTCACCTGATCACCTCAGATCATCTTCTCCTCCATCAGGTCGACGGTGTCCTCTGTGATTCTCCAGCTGTGAGACGAAGGAGACGTGAGGTGAAGCTCTGGGACTGATGGGAGCTTTCAACGTGCTGTGGTGGACACCTGGGCTTTGCAGGCGATGGTGGCGTTGACGAGCGGCGGCGGCGTTATCAATCACCGGGCTGCTCTATTAATTTCATCAAGGCCCCGGCGCCGGCTGACATTCGATGACACGCCGGTCGGGCCGACGCGTCCCTGAGGGGCAACGCGGCCGGCCGGCGCTTTTGAAATGCAAATCAGGCGTTAACCTTAAACAGAGCCGCTCGGCCAGAATTATCTCTCTGCCTTCGAGTCAGATGCTCCCCTCCCTCCTTCCTGTTCCACTCCCCCCCCCTCTCTCCCTCCCCCCCGTCTCCCTCCCTCCACCAGCTTGACCCCTGGGGTGGCGGAGATGGAGAGAGCATCGTAAGAAGAAGCGACAGATAAAGGCAAAGGTGGAGCAGGGCGGCGGAGGAGGAAGAGGAGGGGGGGGACGGGGGGGCAGTGCTGACACCAGCATTCTGTCCTGATGAAGAGGCCGAGCAGCGCCGCCGCCGCCGAGCGCCGGGATGAAGACGTCTCAAGGACACGGACCCGTGGGGAGGAGGGTGGGGAGCGGCGAGGGGGTGACCACACACACAACCCGAGGGAAACTTCACAATAAAATGCTGTCAGGTAAGCCCCTTCACAATAAAAGGGCCGTCAGATTGGGATCCAGGGTTCATTCCGGCCTCTGGTTCAAAGAAATAAAGTCGGAGCTGTCAATATTGTGAGAGGACGGATCGGTCACCGATACGAGAGAAGCTGCCACTGTTCCTGGAAAAGGTTTTTTCTTCCTCTTTCTTCTTTATCTCAACAGACTGAACACATTAATTTTAATTGAGACATCAGACGGGAGCGAAGCAGAGAGAGACGCTGCCTGGACGGGCGGCAGAGACGAGACGGAGAGGAAGAGGAAGATTCAGACGGTGACTTTAAAAAATAAAAGCAATAGAAGAGGGAGAGGGAGAGGAAACGGGGGGGGGGGGGGTGAAGAACCGAGGTCCCCGCGGCAACACAAACAAACATATCATAAACACATGAGAGCTATCTCTCTCTTTATCTTTCTGCCTCCTCCTCCACTTCTCTCTCATTTCCATTCCTCCGTGTCCCCTCTCTCTCCTCTCTCTCTCTCTCGTGTGTCTTTAAAGAACAAAGTGACGCTGAGCAAACTCCTCCAGCGCAGAAATCTCCACAGAACGATACGTTCACTGTAAACACGATTTTGTACAGTAGAGGTAAATCCACGTCCATATGACTCAGCAACTGTTCCAGCGGTTGTGGGATTTGATTTGTCGCTGCAGCGTAAATACAAAAGCTGTAATGTGCATTAAAGAGAAATTCAAGACGCCATAAAAACAACCTCATCAGGTCACGTGATCTACAACTGGATTATTCCAACCTGTTTCCAAGTCAAATCTCAAAATTCATCTTTTTAAATCATCTAATTTTAATGCTAATGAAAGCAACACACACTAATATCAAGAGGAAAAATATTATAAAAGTTTATTTCCATCACTTTTGGTGGAATTAATGCTGCAGCGCCGGCAGAGTTGGTTGATTATAAGTGAAGTTAGAAGTTTTAAATAACAGTAAAACATTTGACCCTCGTGAAAATGTCACCTTTTTTAATTCCTTACGATTAAAAATCAAAAGAAGGAATGATATGTTGTTACTGAAAAGCTTTTTAAAGATATTATTGCAAGATGCCTGACATCATGAAAAACAACCTCATCAGGTCACATGATCTACAACTGGATTATTCCAACCTGTTTCCAAGTCAAATCTCAAAATTCATCTTTTTAAATCATCTCATTTTGATGCTAATGAAAGCAACACACTCTAATATCAAGAGGAAAATATTAGAAAAGTTTATTTCCATCACTATCGGTGGAATTAATGCTGCAGCGCCGGCGGAGTTATTCCCTTGGTTGATTAAAAGTAAAGTTAGAAGTTTTAAATAACAGTAAATCATCTGACCCTCGTGTTCAGCGCGCCGTGATTGACGTGATGAATTTAATAAAAAAGAAAGTTTTAGCTCAATATGCAGCAAGTGGGTGAAATGGAACTGAACCATTTGAATATGTTGAGAGTGAGGAAGCACTTTGAGAACGACTCTGGTTCAGGAAGTACATGATCCACTCATTTCCTGCATTGACGTTTCAGAAAATCCAAACCAGGCCGAAATACTTTATCGCAAATAAAACAATTTAAGACGGTTGATATAAAACACATCTTCATCTCAATTTAGAGAATGAACGGTATTTTTACTCCTGGGGCCAAACTGTCGAGGTTTGGATCTGATTTTTTGATTTTCTGCTTGTGTGTGTGTGTGTCTGTGTGTGTGTGTGTGTGTGTGTGTGTGTGATAGAATGGGCAGAGTGTGTAAAAGATTGCTGTCTACTTGCTTCAAGACAAACAGATATCTATAATAAATGTTTGTCTGCTTCCATCCATGTAAAGAGTGCATGTGCATACAATCAGTCGAGCTAAACATGCATGCTACTGTGTGTGTGTGTGTCTGTGTGTGTCTCTGTGTGTGTGTGTGTGTGTGTGTCTGTGTGTTCATGAGCCACAGAAATGAGGAGCTAAGCCCGGGATGTTAAGCACGGGGAGACACCTGGCACAGAACCTAAGTGCTTCCACCCAAGTATCATCAACCCAAGATTAAAAGCGTCGAGAGGGAATAGTGGGAGGAGGAGGGAGAGGAGGAGGAGGAGGGGGAGGAGTGGGGGGGTGGGAGGAGGAGAGAGAGGGGGAGGGAGTGATCACGGATATGACAAGATGGGGGAAGACAAAAAAAATCAAGAGAGGATGAGGAGAGGGGAGGGAGGGAGAAGTATCTGAAGGCAACAGCGTAACAGGAATATGCAGTGCTACAGTTTGTGGTGTACAGTTATTAACACACACACACACACACACACACACACACACACACACACACACACAGACACACACGTATAGACACACACGTATAGCAGTGTATAACAAACACACAAGTATGAAGCAAGTAAAAAATATTAAATATTTCTCTTGTCCTCTCACACTGGGCACGTGTAAATCATCTCAACGTAAAAAACACACAACAGTCGCCATAATTGTTGTGACTAAGTTTTACCCCCCCCTCTTACCCCCCCTCCACCCCCCCCACCTTAAAAACCCACAGATCCTGATTACCAGACAATCTTTCCTCAGATGTCTCCGTCTGGAGCCCGGTCTGTGAAGGGCCCGGCTGATTACTGTACACAAATACCAGAACTAATATCCTCCATCGATGGCAAACAACAGGATGTGTGCACCGCAATCTGCTGCCCGGCTCCGCCACAGTGTGTGTGTGTGTCTGTGTGTGTGTGTGTGCGGCTCGTCTTCAGAAATCTGTGTTTTGATTGCAGAGAGTAACTGCGTGTACGCCTCTTTAGAAGGACGCCGGTGCTCTCTCCTCCCTATTTGCTGCCACTCCGGCGAATGGTTATTATTATCGTCATCAGTGGAGAACGAGTGAAATCAGGAACCTGACAAGCAATCTCTTCTTCTGTGAGTCGGCCGCTCGCTCCACTGCAAGAAGTGTCCGTCCCCGAGCGTGGTGAAGTCCTGCTTTGGACATCACCGTGATGTTTTATCTTTCAAAACAAAGACATGAGGCCTCAGGCTGAGAAAATGTCACCTTTTATAATTCATTACGCTTAAAAATGAGAAGAAGCTAAATAAGTTTGGTACTGAAAAGCTTTTAAAAGATATTATTGCATATGAGAATGAAAGAACAAGGAAATGTTTGGACAATCTGAAGTGGCTGTTAATATTGAGGTGATATAATATATAGTAATTGTTGATTTTCAATCATGAATACTGACGTGTGTAAATACACACTTAAATATATTTCCCATATTATAACACTCATTCTTGCCAGAAGTGCCTTTTGAGTACTTAATGCTTCATGTACTAATTTCATCAGGTGACATGATCTACGACTGGATTATTCCAACCTGTTTCCAAGTCAAATCTTCGAATTCATGTTTTTAAATCATCTCAATTTAATGCTAATGAAAGCAACTCACTGTAATATCAAGAGGGAGATATTAGAAAAGTTTATTTCTATCACTTTCGGTGGAATTAATGCTGCAATGCCGGTGGAGTTGGTTGATTAAAAGTAAAGTTAGAAGTTTTAAATAACAGTAAAACATCTGACCCTCGTGAAAATGTCACCTTTTTTAATTCTTTACGCTTAAAAATCAAAAGAAGGAATAATATGTCGGTACCGAAAAGCTTTTTAAAGATAATATTTCAAGACGCCTGACATCATAAAAAACAAACTCATTACGTCACATGATCTACAACTGGATTATTCCAAACTAATTCAAGTCAAATCTTAGAATTCATGTTTTTAAATCATCTCATTTTTAAGTAACACACTCTAATATCAAGAGGAAGATTTTAGAAAAGTTAATTTCTATCACTATCGGTGGAGTTATTCCCTTGGTTGATTAAAAGTAAAGTTAGTTTTAAATAACAGTAAAACATCTGACCCTCGTGAAAATGTCACCTTTTTTAATTCTTTACGCTTAAAAATCAAAAGAAGGAATAATATGTTGGTGCCGAAAAGCTTTTTAAAAGATATTATTTCAGCTGAAATCTTTAAAAACATCTTTATTTAAATAACAAAAAGGACAGATTTGATTCTACAGCGGAAGCAGGTGAAGTTATCATCGTCACGTTTCCCTCCACGAAGGAACATTTCGATTTAAAAACCGAACATGTGACCGAGCTGCTTTTAACGACGGGCATTTTTTGCAGAGTACCCCCCCCCTCGCTCCCTCTCCCCACCCCACCCCCCCCCGTCACTGCACTCGTGAGCATCCTACAGTCGTATTGACAAGAGGAGGCTTACAACTGGCACACACAAGCCCCACTACAGGCTTAATAGTGTTTCAAGTGTTTTCTTCTTCTGGACTCGTGTCGAATCTCCCGGCAGCGGAATAACTGGCTGGTGTCAACATGGGGGGGGGGGGGGCTGAAGAGAGGGGGGGGAGACGGCAACCAGCCGCAGATAACAGCAGAGACAAACCGGTAGATCTGGTGAAATTAGCGTTTCTTTAGTTTTCTTGTACAAACGAGTTCACGGCTTTGAGACGGCGATGGCGGCGCCGCTGCTGTTGATGACCAGGAGAGATTGATACAGTTTTTCTTCTATTCAAGGAGGAAATTAAACGGCAAATTAAATGACCCTCGGGTGCAGAATCACTCCATTCAGAGGCCGGCGAGTCGTGATTGCAGATATTTCTGCCGGGCGATGAGTCAGGTGGAGAGAGAGGGGCGAGCACGAGAGCGAGCACGAGAGCGAGCGAGCTGTTTCTGTGGCTTAGTGTCGGTAATCCGTCCCTCAACTCTCCTCTCGCTCTGAATCCGGAGAGAGGATGAAAGATTTAGACTTTCACCCTCCGTGTCTGAAGTCTCGCTCTTTCTGTCTTTTCTCCTTCTTTAACTCCTCTCCTGCTCGAGTCTCCATCTCTGATTGTCTCTCGTTATCCTGCAGCAGCCGAGACTCGGAGCAGGATAGCAAGATCTGATGAGGGTTACTTCTATAATAGTAAATAATAATAATAAACTATCTAAACTAATAGAGAATAGAATAACTTCACAATTAACCTTTCTACAATCATATCGTTTGAGAGTCAGTGACCTGGATCCTCGATATTCCTGCTCTCCTTCTTTCCTTCTAAGTGAATATTGTATTATTCATATATATTTTTGCACGTGTATCTGTAATTTCATATAGTTTCCATCCATTATGAGTGGAGCGTGTTCTTTTTGAGCTAAGATTGGGCGAGAGGCAGAACTAAGAACTAGTCAGAAGTGTCGGATAGAAACCTGCTTTCAACCAAACTCCTCAAACCTCGTAAAATATAATATTGTGTTAACTACACTCATGATTTAAGTTACAGTATGAAGAAGCAGAGGCTGTAACGCTGATAATAAAACTCATCTAGTCCTCTCAAGACTCAGAGCAGGAGAAGATCTGCTCAGGATTATTACTATAATAGTAAATAATAATAATAAACTATCTAAACTAATAGATAATAGAATAACTTCACAATAAACCTCAATAAACCTTTCTACAATCATATTGTTTGAGAGTCAGTGACCTGGGTCCTGGATATTTCTGCTGTCCTTCTTTCCTTCTAAGTGAATATTGTATTATTTATTTATATTTTTGCACATGTATCTGTAATTCCATATAGTTTCCATCCATTATGAGTGGAGCGTATCATTTTTGAGGGTTGTGTCCAGCTAACATTGGGCTAGAACTAGTAAGAGGTGTAAGATAGAAACCTGCTTTCAACCAAACTGCTCAAATCTCGTAAAATATAATATTGTGTTAACTACACTCATGATTTATCACATTTAAGATACATTATGAAGAAGCAGAGGCTGCTACGCTGATAATAAAACTCGTCCACTTCCTCCTCTCACAACCGGAGCTTCCTCTCTCATTTGGCGGCTGGCGTTGCCCCTGCACCGGCATCTGAAGGCTTTGATCCGGTCGGCAGACGCCGGGCGAGCTCCGTGGTAACCTGTGTTCGAGAAGTCTGTGAGCTGCTCTCTCTCTCTCTCCCTCTCTCTCTCTCCCTCTCTCTCTCTCCCCATCCTTTTGTGTCTGTCCGTCTCCCCCATGCCAGCTAATGAGCCGTGCAGGACTGCCATCATTCTGTGTAGTCATGTAGAGAGTCGGAGGAGAAGAAGAAGAGCTGGAGAGAGAGAGAGAAACTGGGCGAGAGGAGGAGAGAGGGGACATGTTCTCCCTCGCCCGCTCCCTAATCAGGAGCGTCTTCCATTCCAAACACCACACGGCAATTAGACCTGACAGGACTCCGACTCCCACAATCCCACCAGGACGACACGTTCACACACTCAAATAAACACGAGGGGGGGGGAAGAAAAAAAAAAAAAGCCTGAAAACCGAGAAGCAAACACACGGAGGTAAAGAATCTCCAAACTGAGAAGAGAGCGGATGAGGAGATGAAGAGAGAGAGGGGAAAACAATACAAAAATCTCAATGTCCCATCGCGCCCGGCCAGATGTTTTGAGGGAAAGTGGTCATGACTGTGTGGGGGGGGGGGGGGTGGGGGGTGCACGAGCCGTGTGCGTTCCCCAGAGGACGCCGTTGGATGATAACAGATATACAGTGGAGCTGGCGTGCATGAACAGTGAGCTAATTGAGATAATTAGATTGTTACCTCGCTCGTTATTGCATTTTAATGTGGTTTCCAGATGATGACGAGGGGAGGAGTCTGTGCTGGATGTATGTTTCTCACGTTCACGCGGTGGTGGCGTCCGTCCTCACGGGCTGTGATGCGTTCAGACGCCGGTTATTTTAGGCAATTAGCCGACACTGGGATTCACAGCGGCTCGCACTGAGCGATGAGGTTAAGAGTCACAGGAACGTATTTTTTATCAGCAGCTATTACAGAAATAGAAAATGCTCACAGTATTAAATATCATTAATCTGTGGGTGTGCTGAATGCATTCCAGGAGTGATTTTGTGAAGTAATTTGCCTTTTCTCTGCCAAACTCTCTCCTGGTCCGGGCGAAACAAATCCACGTCTGTGTGAGTTAATGATTTTCTACAGTTTCTCGCTCTCGTCTTTCAACCGCGTCCAGAGAAGTGGACGTGCACTTGTTGCTTCCAGCTGGAGGTTAAACGGGTAGGCAGGGTGGAGAGAGATGTTTCTACAGCCGCTTCGTTTCGTTTCAGCCGAACTGAATTAGAAAACATCAGCAGCTGCGTCTCCTCGGTTACGGATCAACGTCTTCATGACTTTTAAACATCAGCGTCTTGAAAAATGGTTTCGAAACAAGACAAAACCTGATTTTTTAAACTATTTATGTGTCTGATAGTTGAAAAACTACACCAGGAAATATCTCTACAGCTGCTTTCAGACCTGCACCACAGTCTGGACCTTTTCCTCAAAACACAAATATCCCATATTTTCCTGTTCCCTTCAAAACACATGAACGTGCACTGACCGTGACCCGCTGACCTCTGGCTATCGTCTCTGCTTCAGCCGTGTTCGTGTCACCAGGTCAAGACTCTGGTCAGGTTTGCCACATTCCTTTCAATCCTGCAGGGGGTCAGAGTCACTTTTATTATTGATTGCATGAGGAGGATTTAAACAAATACATAAAAAGTTGTTGTATTTAAGGTGGATTGTTCCTTTAAAAAGGTAAATATCGACTGCAGAAGTCAACAGGAATATGTTTTGGCTTTGTGTTGCCTTGGTGGAAAAGCTGCATGTCTGAAAAATACAGAGAGAGGAGTGTGTGTCCAGCTGATGATAGGGACGCTTTGTGAGTCTGTGTGTGTGTGTGTCTGTCTGTGTGTGTGTCACCACTGAAGCTCTCTCCCTATCTCCCCCTCTTGAAGAAGCCATTTCAACCACACACATCAATAGCCAACTCTCTGGAGCAAAGCACAGCAATAATTCCAGATAAATCATTCCCTCACGGAGCCACTTGCTGCGTTCAAACACACCGTGACCTTCAGCTCTGCCTCTTTCTACATCATATAGCCCGGGAATATAAAAGCTTATTAGCTCAGAACATTGTTGATACGTTTGTTGGAAGGCGATGCACTAATGAGGCGTTGCAGGATGCGGGCGGCCGCCAACTCTCCGTTTGGAGATACTTCTCCTCCGCCAGAGGAGCAGAATACACTGCTAATGGCATCTCCTTCACAAATGGGCAAATAAAAAGAGAGATGAAGTACAATTTCTGCTTTACCATATCAAAGGAAGTGGCGTGCACAGATTGTGCGGCTGTCTGCCGGCGTGTTGATGGGCGAGCGGGAGGACGGACTTCTATAGACTGGTGATGGACGTGGAGAGACGAGTGCAGGAGCTGCCGGAGACGAGAGGGACAGAGACGCAGGGTTGGACACACACAGACACACAAATAAAAAACTAAATTAAAAGTAGCAGCTCGATGAGATAAAGTGAGAGCGTGATAAATGCATGTTAGGCACGGGAAGACTCACATTTCATATGAAATAATGTAATATGGTTCATCTGCACGTCCTTTCAGTCATATTTACTGCAGCAGATCCACAGTGTGTGTTCACCAGCTCCTCTGCAGCAGGACATGAAGAAGCAGCTGATTCAACATGAGCTGTAAAAAGACTAAAATTAGGATTTCTCAACATTTATTATGGAGTAAAACGTGTAAATATCTTCTAGTTTCACTGTTATTTATCTTTTGTGGTGAAATATAAGACACTCACTTTTCTTCTTGTTTCCAGTGACTCACACACTCCACTTCCTCGTTAACCACAGCTGCTGCTGATTGGCCAGAACCAACTCCTCTGGATCACAGGGGGGGGATTCAAAAGTTCAATTTGAATTGTTTCCATAAAGGAACAAAGGGTAAAGAACAATTAAACAATAAAATGAGAAACTTTCTGCGTGTAATGATTAAATATCTGTTTCTTATGTACATTTCAAAGTATTCACCTCATTTAAATATATGAGAAATTAAATTCTCTTGAGTCAGACTTGGTCCTTAATGGTTTTTAAATCTCATGACTCTAGGCAGTGAACAGTTAACACTCTGCTCCATTTAATCTCCTTTATGTGCAGATGACTCCATAACCATCAGGCTATAAAAAGATTGTTTAGTGGAACTGGTCCGAACAGGAGATGGAGAGAAGGTCCAGACTCTGACCCACGATCTCTGTGACGGAGGACAATACTAATCACCATGTTACCTAGGGAATTCTCTTCTCTGATTACTGGGTTTCCATTTTTTAATTTGACGCAAAACTCTCCCATCATCATCCCCGACATACGGAGCGGTGGCATCGCTGGCAATCAACAGCACAACAGCAATCACTGTGTCATCGCAGCGTCCTCACCGCTGGTCGCTCTCTCTCTCTCTCTCTCTCTCTCTCTCTCTCTCTCTCTCTCTCTCTTCCTGTCAGAGCCACCCGCTCGTACGACTTATTTTAGCTGAACGCCCCCCCCAGAGGACGCCAGCCTCAGAGACGTCGGGAGACTCTCACTCAAGGGCCGCCTCCGATGGGGAAACAGCTCCGACTTTGTTCTGGCAGCGAGCGCTCTGCAGGGAGAGACGTCTGCAAGGCCCAGATCATTAGAGGAGGGAGAGAGAGAGAGAGGAAAAGACAAACCCCGGGTTTAGATGTGAACTCAAAATACGTAAATCAACTCGGGCTCGGACGTGAGTTTCACTTTGAGAACGTCACGTATCGATGGAGGAGATGAGGACACGAGAACGTCCTAAACTTCTCTTTCCAGAATGGTTTGTAAAGTCTCATCGGATATAAGATGGAAAAACCAGCATTCATCAATATGTTTATACCACAAGTCACACATATGTACAGTCTATGACCTCACATCCAGGTTCTAGGATGAGAAAAGAGGGATTTTTACCTTAAAATCCAAATCAATTCCATTTAAAATGAATATTATAGCAGATATTTCAAAAGAATACGTAGTAATATTCACACTTCAGGGAGATAACCTGCAGTTTAGCCCAAACTGTGAGGTTCAAATTCCCTCAGTGACATTCTTCTCCATCCCACCTCCATCTTCAGCTGAATACACCCACTCTCTCTTTCTCACACACACACACACACACACACACACACACACACACACACACACACACACACACACACGCACATACCTTGTATTGTGTTCAGCTATGCTCAATTATTAATGGATAAACAAAGAGCCGTGAACTGTGATGGGCTGTCGGCAGATATTTTCCCCTCTCATATCTCGGAGGCCCAGGGAACGTACACGAGAGCTGGCACTGTAAAGAGGGAGGAGAAGCTTAAGGTCAAACTCACTCACGGCTCACAGACACACACACACACACACACACACACACACAGACACACACACACAAGCAGATGTGCATGCATGTCTTCACGCAACTGATACAAACAAACAGAAGATCTGCAAGGAGAACAGAAAGTCTAAAAATGTCAGGGGGAGCTGTGTGTTTGTGTGTGTGTGTGTGTGTGTGTGTGTGTGTGTGTATGTGTGTGTGTGTGTGTGTGTGTGTGTGTGTGTGTGTGTGTCTCAGGGAGAAGTGGAGCAGATAGCTCATTTCCTCTGCTGAGACGGTTAGCTGCCTTCTCTCTCAGGAGGTTGGCTAGCCATGTGAGGAGTGTGTGTTTGTGTGTGTGTGTGTGTGTGTGTGTGTGTCTCTGTGTGTGTGTGTAACAGACAACACACTCTCCTGGGTGAGTGAGGATGATGTAAGGCCAGTTCATTGACTTCATGCAGCAGCAACAAACAATCCTTCACAGGTAAAAAACCAACAGCTATAATAAATGTTTAAATTGAATCAATGACAAATAGAAATACTGCACCATCGATGATGCAACCCCCCCCCCCTCTCTCTATTATGGTTGTTTGGCTCATTTACAGGAGACACTGATATCATCTCTGCATTAACTGTGAAGTGACTCAAGTGAGCCATGAGGTCGTTTTGTGCTCGGGGATCGAACGACGGCGTGGCTCACCCGTCCGTCTCTCAGCGTGAGCGTCCACATCACACGTGTGTGTTGTGTGACAGTGAAATAATTTGCTGTAATTATGATAATGTCGTTGTAACGGTGTGTTTGTGCAGGTGCCGACTCAGATTCTTCATTCTCCTGTAGATATGAACGTACTTGTTGCGAAGATGAATTGATAAATCCACCAGATCCAGATTATTTATGTGAATCTGAACTAAATTACACTCACTCACAGACATCGGTCCTGTAAACAAATCTGAATTATGCCAGATTCCCGGGTGAATTGGTGAATGAGTTCTTTCTCGGCCCTTTAACCGAGTTTCGTGGAAATCCATTCAGTGCTGAGGAACACACAAACACACCGGGTGGAAACACAACCTCCTCTGTGGACGTGATAGATTAAACAACTCATATACATAATGTATTTTAACGCCCGGCGTGGACGCACAACTCGTCTCAAGCTCGGCAACCAACGGGAGACACACACACACACAGACACACACATGCACAGACCATGCACACATAAAGAAAAACACTCCAGTAAGTTCCCCTCAGCTGTGCACACACAAATCCATCAAACTGTGGCGTGCATCTCCGACTTGTTAAGGTACCATTTGTCAGCTGCTCCTGGAGTGGCTGTGTGACTCCACCACTAATTGCCACTGGTGCTAAATTTAGTCGAGGAGATACGAGTCCTTTTGATCAGAAGCTGAATCTGAGGAGGAAAAAAAAAAGATGGAGCTCAGCCTCGCAGGCAAGTTTACCCGCCTCTCCCCCATCCGGCAGTCACTGGGGAATAGATGAACTATTCCATATGTCAGCCTTGTCAATCAGAGGCAGAAATATGGGAAGTGCTCCCTCTCTCCCCCGTCTTCCTCCCTCGCTCGCCCGCCAAAAAGGATCCTGGGTGGATGTTGTTTCGTCTCGGAGAATTCTGCGGCTGCTCCGGCGCGTGTTTATTTATTTTCCATGTCATCATGGGTGGTTTGGAACCTCAAGACAAGAAGGGAATATTAATCAAAACAATCTGGGGCTCTGAATTTTAATTGTAACGTTAATCAATCATTGTAAATGAGCTGAGGGCTCGTGGGGGGGTTTTTGGAAGATGCAGGAAAGTGTGAGTGGGATGGAACGGAAAAGATCTTTTAAATATAATTCTCATGAATCCTGAGCTGTTAAAACAAACCACCTTTAAGGTTGTTGTCACATAAAATACACAATTACTGATAATAAAACTCCACTAGATGCAGATACGTCATCATCTTATCAAAGCGTCTGTTTCCTGACTGACAGCACGCGGTGGCGTCCGTCCATCAAGGTCACGTGACATCAACTTTCTCTTTGGCAGGAAGCTCCGTCCCGCGCCGAGCGACCAATAAATATCCTGGTTTGATCTGTTCCGGTGACGTGATTCCATCCGGCCGGCTCTTATTTTAATTAATACATTTTTCATAACCCGAGCCGATGGCTAAATAAAGGGGCTGTGTGTGGGGGGGTGGGGGGGGGGGATCGATCTCCTTGGGAAGAGCGTCCGTATAAAGGACACAAATCAAACTAAAAGCACCGTATAAACAACACACATAAAGGCCAAGGTTGCTCAGCGGATGCTCAGATTTCAAACCTCTCACTGCTGCGTCTGCTTATATTTCTATTTCTGTTTTTTAAAATGCTTTCTTCTCCTTCTGGGGAAAAAGTAGAGACCCCTGGTTAAGGGGCTGGATGTATAAACGCTCGGGTTTAGACACCCGTCACAGGTGTGAGGTTGAGATCTGAGATGAAGTGTTGATGTGGAGAAGATAACGTTAAAAACCTTGTTGCTGGAAAACAGGTTCAATATGATCAGAGAGAACAGTAAAACTCAGCAGAAGGTGAAGGAGCCTGAAACACCACGGTGCTGACTTTGCTCGTCGTCCTGTCCCTGGAGTAAATCTCTGAGGTGACCGGTGTCGTTACAGAGAACTGGGGACTGTCAGCACCCCCCCCACACACTGTAATTCTTGTTAGCACCTCGTCTAATTCATTAGGACGAACGCACAAGAGCCGGGACGATCACAAACGTCAGCTCACTGCTCGTCAACAAGTAGCAACGAGCGCTGGAAAATCCACATTATCCTTTCACACACACACTTTTAATAAATGAGAATTAAGGGCTGATGTGTTCTATATCATAAGGAAAGGAGATTTATGAATCTAGAACCATCAGGTGGAATCTTTACAGTAAATCAAACACAACGTGAGTCACTTATTGCAGCGTATAAATCGAGAAGAGAGAAGATCTGGATGTTGTGACACATTTGTGAAAACATCCACCGCTCGAGAAACACCAGCCGAGTCAGGATTGTTTACGTTTGGGTCGGAGGAATAAATTCATGGTTTGTAAATGTTCAACATCCCAGATCCGTGCGTGGAAACTCACAGAATCTGTCGTCTGCATCGATTCTACTGAAAAGTCCCGATAACAATGTTGTTGAACACAAAACACGACAATCTACACGTTTACTGACGTCATCTGTCACAACATCCACAGAAACAAGGGGAACAAAACTAATTGAATCCAGAAATGCAGACTGGCATATCACCAGCAGCTGTGTTTGGTGTTTTCTTTCAAAGCCCACAGTCCACACACACACACACACACACACACAACACACAAACTGAGCAGAGGAGGAGAGAGCGATGATATCACAAATCACCGGGACAATCACGACTGTGTCATCTCCGAGCCGCCGCACGGACTCCACAATGAAGCGGCTGTTAGCAGCAACAAGGAGGGATGATGGAGATGGTTTCCTGAAGCCTCTCCTGTTGTACGCTGTGAGACACGCGCTGCACACACAACGCACACATCACTCCCGTGTGCGACCTCACATGTGTGTTGATGACACGTCACAACGAGTCTGTCAGAGACATGTGAAGCTTTCATTGTGCAGAACAAGACGAGGAAACTAAACAAGATATCTTACTTTCATTAATTGGTTTAGCGTGAAAGTGAAAGTGATTCCACCTTTTCTTTTACTTTACGTTTCCAATCTATGTGACAGAAGTTGTGCGGTAAAGTTTTGCATCACAACTGAAAGTGAGTGTCCAGCTGAATAAAGTGTAGAATACATTCGTCCGGCTTTGAACCTATGGTTTGCATGTGTGTATCTGTGTGTGTCTGTGTGTGTCTGTGTGTCTCCCTCTTTGAGACAGAAAGACAAAGAGGAAACAGGGCGCCTGTGAGTGAAAGGGTTTCTGCATTAACCTTGCTGCTGGTTACACACACACACACATAAAACACACACACACACACACACACATGCACACAAACCCACACACATGCACTCAGGCACTGGTTCGTCCTGGGTCACCACCGCTGCCCTCTTCCTCTCCCTCTCCCTCTTCCTCTTCCTCGCCGTGTGCGTGTAAAATCTGCACTTAACCTCGTCCTTGCCAACGCCGCCGCCGCCCCCCCACCCCCGGCCCCCCCGACAGCTCCCAGGCCGACCGCCTTCAAAGCTGCAGAGCTTCAAACAGACGAAGCCACAAACACATCACCGCCGCTTCATCTTTTTTAACCTTTATTTATACGGAGAAAGTCAAACTGAACTTTCCACCAGCAAAGCTTCCGAACCCCAACTTCTCCACATGCCTTGCTCGGAGGAGATACCTCAGCCAGGTTTGAACCGACAACCTTCCAGTCCAGAGACTCGCATGATCACAAGGCGTTTCGATTTTGATGATGGCCTTATTTAATTGCACCAGGATGAAGTCAAAGTTTCAAATATTCCATCACGTGAGGATGATGGTTTTTCTTGTGTCTCTCACACGGCAAAGACTTAACCGAGTCATTTTGTCATTTGCGTGATGGATTAACACACAATTTTATTATATTTATTCATAATCTTCCCTGTAATCAAGTAAAATATTGAATAACTTGACAGACACAAAAGCTTTAAAACCCAGATTTTGATGATGGCCTTTCCAATATTCCAATAAACTTACTGGTTTAACTCTACAAACTCTCCACTTGCTCCAATTAGGATAAATCCTCGCTGTGTACTTTCTGACATCACAGCTGCCGGGGAAGTTGTTTTCCTTTAAACTGTACAAACCTTGTCCAGAACCACAACAGTTTTGGAGGTTTGAACCAACAACCTTCCAGTCCAGAGACTCGCGTGCATCACACGGCGTTTCGCTGCTGCACCACCAGAGCAGCGGTGACTCATATAACAAGACGAGGAAGGAAAAGCAACGAGCTGTGAAACACGCACAAGCCGGGCACGCTCGCTGGAACGTACACAAACATGAGTCTGATTATCCTCGGCGGACACAACTCGGATGATTTCATCCCTCGCTGGGAGAGAAGTGGGGCAGAGGGAGAGCAAATAAACCAGAGAGGAATACGCAGAAGTGCAGCGGGGGGGAAACATCACTTTAGAGATCCAGGTTTTTAACGTTTTTCTATGTTGGACAAACGCATCTAAACAGGAGAATTCAGCTTTAAGGGAAAAACGTCTGTTAACGATATTGTTTTTAGCTGCAAAGGTAGAAATAAGATACCAAATGTTATTCACTAGTTACTCAGTGTTTTGCAGGTGGTGGAGACCAAAGTAGGAGCAAGAACAGAGTCTTTACTCTTTAGCATTGAGATATTAACCCTTTGTTACACAAGCTATGCAAACCCTTTCTAAGACACAACATGACCTACAATGTTATTTCATGCACGGCTGTTTCTTTGCTATATTTTTGGAAATCTATTTATTTCATCATTTCATATTCAAAGTATTCATTAAATATCTTGTTTTTGATTACCACAAATCATTATTTTCATTTTATCTTTCTCAATTCAGGAACTAAAATAGTTTTTGTATTTTTAAAAATCAAGTTTACATCATGTGAAAAGTTGTCCACAGTAAACATGTTCCTAACTACAAACATTTACAAATCAAAGGTTCCTATCAAATTCACACTTGCATACATGGGTCATTTTTGATCAAAAACAAGTGAATTGAGGAAGTCCTGGAATTCTGAATGATGAAATAAATTTATTGCTAAGATATTTACAATTAAAACTCCATCGGGTCACTTTTGACCCATGTTGTGTATCAAAGGGTTAAGAGACTCTGAATAAACGCTAAACGCCAACAGGTCAAACACTCTCTTAACGATATTGTTTTTAGCTGCACAGGTAGAAAAAAGATATTGAATGTTATTTACGAGTTACTCAGCATTCTGCAGGTGGTGGAGACCAAAGTAGGAGCAAGAACAGAGTCATTTACCCGTTTACGATATTAAGAGACTCTGAATAAACGCTAAACGCCAACAGGTCAAACCCCCTGAGCAGAAACTAAAGAATCAGAGAAGACGCCATGACGCAGGCGCCGCAGAACACAACATCTGACGGACAGAACAGGGAAACTTTCCGGTCTCACACCTCTCCTCAGGAACACAGCTAGTTACTGTATATCACTGCAGTGGAGTGGGGGGGTGAGGGGGGGGGGGTGATGATGTAACACTTGGAGGGACCCAGAAATCCTTCCCTGACGAAACCCTTTGAGAAGCCGAGAAATCCTCTCTGTTGACTTCTAATCGCGCCCGTGGATCTACCTGGGCTGTCTGTTCCCATCAGCAGGAGCCCGGCAAGGGAAAGGGGGGGTGGAGGGGGGGTGTGGGGGGTGGGGGGGTGGAGGGGTGGGAGTGTCTAACACGTGTCGGCCTAGTTCTCCTAGGTTTCCATGAAATAAGTGACACCGGCCCCCGGACCAGTCGGAGAAGCTGGCTCCCTGACGTGTCACAGAACATGTTTAACTGTGAGTGAAGGAAACATTGTGGTGTGTGTGTGTCTGTGTGTGTGTGTGTGTGTGTCTGTGTGTGTGTGTTATCTGTGCATCTCACACACTCTGCACTACCGGTCGAGGCCTCTGGGGTATGTAACTGCCACTCCGGGCCCCCTGGAAACCGCAGCCTGGAATCAGACAGGGAGCAAGTGTACAGAGGCCCCTCATCCTCATCAACACAACATGCCTCCGCCAGACAGAACAAATTACACAACCTACACAACCCCTACCCCCCCCCACACAAGCTCGCATTACCTCTCCACCGCACCGGAGCGTCTGCACACACTCCCAGCCCCAGTGGTACTTGGGGCCTGATTACTCATTTGGTCCTATTTGTTTTCATCTGACTGCCGCACTTTATCACAGGATCTGAGTCCCGGGCGCTCGCCACCTTCCCGCCCCCCCGACCCGTGAGCAGCAGAATCACAGCGATTCATCCTCTTCGGGTCTGATGGATGGACGCACGCCGCTTCCATTCCGCCCTCTGGTTCCCAAAGAGGAAACTCCCCGGGTCCACACAGAGTCGGCTTTCACAGCCAACGCACATTGTTGTGGTTCTGGACAAGGTTTGCACAGTTTAAAGGAAAACAACTTCTCCTGCAGCTGTGATATTAGAAAGTACAGAGCGAGGATTTATGATTCATAATTGGAGTAAGTGGAGAGTTTGTACAGCTAAACCAGTAAGTTTTATTATAATATTTGAAAGGCCATCGTCAAAATCAGGGTTTTAAAGCTTGTGTCTGTAAAGTTTTTCAATATTTTACTTGATTAAAGGGAAGATTATGAATAAATATGATAAAATTGTGTTTTAATCCATCACGCAAATGACTAAATTTTGCCGTGTGGGAGACACATGAAAAACCATCATCCTCACGTGATGGAATATTTGAAACTTTGACTTCATCCTGGTGCAATAAAAAAAGGCCATCATCAAAATCAGGATTTTAAAGCTTGTGTCTTTAAAGTTATTCAATATTATATTTGATTACAGTAAAGATTATGAATAAATATGATAGAATTGTGTGTTAATCCATTTCACAGATGACAAAATGACTCGGTTAAGACTTTGGCGTGTTGGAGATGCATGAAAAACCATCATTCTCATGGGGGAGGGAGAGGAAAATATATTTTGATGGAATATTTGAAACTTTCAATAAAAAAGGCCATCATCAAAATCAGGATTTTAAAGCTTGTGTCTGTAAAGTTATTCAATATTTTACTTGATTACAGGAAATATTATACATAAATATAATAAAATTCTGTGTTAATCCATTACGCAGTTGGAGACACATGAAAAACCATCAACTTCATGGGGCGGGAGAGGAAAATATAATATAATATAATAAAAATGATCAAACAATATATTCTAGTGGTGCTACATGAAATATCCACCCAGCTAAACCAGTAAGTTTTACTGGAATATTTGAAAGGCCATAATCAAAATCATGATTTTAAAGCTTTTGTCTGTCAAGTTATTCAATATTTTACTTGGTTAAAGGAACGATTGTGAATAAATATAATAAAATTGTGTGTTAATCCATTTCAAAGATGACAAAATGACTTGGTGAAGTCGTTATTTTGATGTAATATTTGAAACTTTGACTTCATCCTGGTGCAATAAAAAAAGGCCATCATCTAAATCATGTTTTTAAAGCTTATGTCTGTAAAGTTATGTCATATTTAACTTGATTACAGGAGAGATTGTAAATAAATATAATAGAATTGTGTGACAATCCATTACGCAGATGTCAGGGGAAAATTAAAGTAATTCGAAAATAATAGAAACTAGCAAGAACATATATTTGAGTGGTGCTACATGAAATATCAGGATTTTAAAACAGTCACTATGGTTTTTCCACAAGGGAAAGTAAATATCTATACACAATCCTATGTTTTCCATCTAATATTGATCTATAATTGTCACTAAAAAGCCAAAATATCAGCTTTTTAGTCGTAGGATTCTTGTTTTGTGGACCCAGAATTTAAACCTTTCTGCCAATCCACCCATCAGACTGTCAGATGTTCCTCTCAGGACCAAAGCGTTGGATCCACGACCGACTGACCGACAGGAACCTGACGTCTCCGGAGCCGAAGCGTCACTGAACGATCGCCGGTTCCTCTGATACGATAAAATCCATCATTATTAATCTTTAATTGGAAAAACGGAGCCATAAAGTAGGACAAGTGAGGCGTGTTTTGTTGTTGACATGTTTTTCCGTTGCTTCAATCAGATGCTGATATCAGTTAAAAATATGTGTATTGAAAGGGAGAAAATGTTTTGTCTTTTTAAAGATGAATTGAATAAATCGCTTGTTTGTTTTTTTTTAAAATATAAATGGTATAATCAACAGAAAAGATTGCTATGTGTTTTTTAAAAACAGCAGATAACAAAGTGAGGATTTCAAAGTGCTGCTCTGGTTTTATTTTGAAGTTTCAGGCGCTGGTTCATTTGCAGTTAATTACATTTCCACCCAATGAATCTGATACAGTCGCTGTTTTCCTTCCATCCGCTGCTCTTCACATCTTCGTCTTTTTGATGGTCGGCCGGTGTTAAAAATACATCTCCCTCTAACAAAATAACACCTTCTTGAATCTCCGGTCCAAACAGCAGCTGCAGCAGCAGCAGGATAACGTACATGTGTGTACGGCAGCTTGTCCTCGAGCCGGGTGCCAAGTAATGTTCATTAAACCTGACAAACGCCTGATGTGTAGAGGACTCGCTGAACGCAACATGTGTTACCGTGAGGGACATGTGGGACGTGGATGGTGGAGGACGGACTTGTGAAGATGCAGCTTCGGTGTCTTTCTACACAAACACACACATGCACAGGAAGATGCAGATGTGTCTCCAGCTCATGAAGAAGAACATCACGAGATGTGTGGGAGGAACTGGTCATTTTGAGCCTGTCCCCAGCAGATTGAGTGGAATCTGCTTCGATAGGACCGGAGGGAAATGTTTATTTTGTGTTTAGGATAAATCAATTTATCAGTTTTATCAGCATCGTCTCTTTCAGGGGTTTTTTCGATATTAGATTTTTAATAATTCGCCCCAGAGACTCTGCATTACTCTATAGAGATGCAACCGATGAGAGGAAGGTTTCTAGAAAGAAGTCTTCATCTGAATATGAATAAATATAATAAAATTGTGTGTTAATCCATCACGCAAATGACAAAATGACTCGGTTAAGTCTTTGCCGTGTTGGAGACACATGAAAAACCATCATCCTCACGTGATGGAATATTTGAAACTTTGACTTCATCCTGGTGCAATAAAAAAAGGCCATCATCAAAATCAGGATTTTAAAGCTTATGTCTGTAAAGTTATTCAATATTTTACTTGATTACAGGAGAGATTATGAATAAATATAATAGAATTGTGTGTTAATCCATTTCACAGATGAAAAAATGACTCGGTTAAGACTTTGGCGTGTTGGAGACACATGGAAAACCATCATCCTCATGGGGCGGGAGAGGAAAATATATTTTGATGTAATATTTGAAACTTTGACTTCATCCTGCAACCGATGAGAGGAAGGTTTCTAGAAAAGAGTCTTCATCAGTGAAAATGGCTGCAGGTTGTTTCAGGATCTGATCCATCACCGTGTTAATCTAATAACTTTGAATATGAGTCCGGTGTGTGTGTGTGTGTGTGTGTGTGTGTGTGTGTGTGTGTGTGTGTGTGTGTGTGTGTGTGTTTTCAAAGTGAGCTCTCCGTCCCCAATTTGTATTTCACACGCGTAACACATTCATTCATCTTTTAATTACATATCATTACTAAGTCATTCTGATACCAATGGATTACCCACTGCAGAGTGTAACTAATTGCTGGACACACTTGGTACAAGTTAATCAAGAGTCTCCCCCCCCCCCGGAGGAATCGCTGTAGTGTAATCTAATATACAGGAATGTTCTAGTCTGGAGTCGGCCTCTTCCTCTCCTCCTCTACCTCCACATGTTATATTCATGACAATGAGTTCTCCTCTCAAACCCTCTCCTCTCCTCCTCTCTACCTATCCTCCTCCCTTCTCTTCTCCTCCTCTCCTCCTCTAAAACCCTCTCCTCCACTCCTCCTCTAAAACCCTCTCCTCCTCTCCTCCCTCCTCTCCTCCTCTCGCCTCCTCTCCTCCCTCCTCTCCTCCCTCCTCTCCTCTCCTCTCCTCCCTCCTCTCCTCCTCTCTCCTCCTCTCCTCCCTCCTCTCCTCCTCTCCTCCTCTCCTCTTATCTTCTCCCTCCCTTCTCCTCTCCTCCTCTCCTCCTCTAAAACCCTCTCCTCCTCTCCTCCCTCCTCTCCTCCTCCTCTCTCCTCCCTCCTCTCCTCTCCTCCCTCCTCCTCTCCTCTCCTCTCCTCCTCTCCTCTTATCTTCTCCCTCCTCTCTCCTCTCTTCCTCTCCTCCCCTCCTCCTCTCCTCCTCTCCTCCCTTCTCTCCTCTCCTCCCTCCTCCTCTCTCCTCCTCTCCTCCCTCCTCTCTTCCCTCCTCTCTCCTCTCTTCCTCTCCTCCTCTCCTCCCTCCTCTCTTCCTATCCTCCTCTCCTCCTCTCCTCTTGTCTCCTCTCTCCTCCCTCCTCCTCTCCATCCTCTCCTCCTCCCCTCCTCATCTCTCCTCCTCTCCTCCCTCCTCTCTTCCTATCCTCCTCTCCTCCTCTCCTCTTATCTCCTCTATCCTCCCTCCTCCTCTCCATCCTCTAAAACCCTCTCCTCCTCTCCTCTTCTAAAACCCTCTCCTCCTCTCCTCCTCACCTCCACTCCTCTTCTCCTCCTCTCCTCCTCTAAAACCCTCTCCTCCTCTCCTCCTCTCTCCTCCCTCCTCTCCTCTTATCTTCTCCCTCCTCTCTCCTCCTCCCCTCCTCATCTCTTCTCCTCTTGTCCTCCTCTCCTCCTCTCCTCCCTCCTCTCCTCCTCTCCTCTTATCTCCTCTCTCCTCTCTCCTCCCTCCTCTCCATCCTCTCCTCTCTCCTCCTCCCCTCCTCATCTCTTCTCCTCTTCTCCTCCTCTCCTCTCTCCTCCCTCCTCCTCTCCTCCTCTCCTCATCTCTTCTCCTCTCCTCCTCTTCCTCCTCACCAGGTGGGAGACCAAGCAAGCATCTCCTGACAAACCCTCCGCCACTCTCCGTGCTTTTTATAGACTCTCCCTCTCCGTCTCTCTCCGAGCGGTTAAGCTGTCCCTGGGTTCCTCTTAGCTATTGTAATCCATACACAATACCCACACATTTAATGGGTGAGACGCCGGCAATAAAGCAGAGGGTGCATTTTTAGCAGGGAGCAATTTAGCCTTCAAACAATATGCCAAGGTTTTGCTTCCTCGGGACAATGCTGCTGTTGGGTTTCTCCTCTCTCTCTCCCTCGCTGAGATGCTGAATATGAGATAGAGTCATTACGGTTTTTGGACTTGATGACGGCGACGTGAAAGAGAAAAGATCTCTACCGAACTTTGAGTCTTTGTGAAGGTGAGCACATGTGGCTCTGAGTGGAAGGAGAGTCCGGCCGCTATCTCACATCTCCGACTGCTCTCAGGATAAACGTGAAACCCACCCGGGCTGAAGGAGAGGCCGCCGCCCGCTTTGTCCCTCTCCACCACCAGGACACACAATACCGTCCCTGCACTAACCTGTGGGGACAATGGACAATAAAAAGCAATCATTCTCACTTCTCCGGCACAATTACTGTACAACTTAGCTCCGCCGATTCCCCACTGTCAGGAGAAAGAGAGAGCAGAGGAGCCGTTTAAACGAGTCTTTTCTTTTGATGCGAACATGCCTTTCACTCGTCTGCTGTCTCTGCTCTTTCCTCCATTTCCCTCGGTGATAAGACACACAAGGCTGAGCGCACTGGCACAGTGCATGCTGGGATAATGTGGCAGCGTGCTGCTAAGCACTTCCTGTCCACGGCTCGGTTATAGCCGCTGTGTTGTCCTGCGACTGGCATCCTCACTACTGGAAATAAAACGTGGTTCGTTTAGGAGAATGTGGCGTCCTGAGATCCTGGCACGGCTTCATTAAGATCAGGAGGATATCAGTATCTCAGCCTGTCGTTAATAATGACAAGGCCCACCGCTAAATACATGTCCGCCGTTAATTATCAGAGGTCATGTCTGTTAAATATCAGATTCCTCCCTCTAAATAGTGGGCAGTTCTCCCTTGCAGTCTCATCTGTCACTGTAAATGTCATCACTTTATTCTCTCGCTGGCGAGCGTGACAGGCTCCACTTTGAGCTCGGCTTTATCTCCTCTGCCTCCCTTTCTCTCCGCCGCCGCCACAAAGATCCCCCCTTTCTCTCTCCTTTTCTTCTTCTGCTGCTCTCCCCCGCCGCCACTCACCGCTGTATCCGCTTTCCACACGTGGCACATGATTGCCTGGGTAAAGGTATTTTCTGTTTCAATCTTACATTTTCCCAAGGGAGAACACAAAAAGGGGGACAAGCTTTCTGCAGCTGGTTCCACTGAGGAAATGGTTCAGAATTGCCTCATTCCAGGGCAGATTAGCAAATACATACAATCCCGGGCTAAGTGCTATTGTGCACCACAATTTGGCCATTATACTTTGTCTTTTCCATTTAGAGAACCCCTACCCAATTAAAGTAATACAGCCCCTTCCAATACCTGCTCCCAATTAAATCTGGGCGGTATTACCTGCCTTGATAGAGCCGGCCGAGGCTCCTCAACACTCACTTGCATTCATTAGTTCTATTCAACGTGACGGAGCTGATGACAACGATTCAAGTTGCTCTCCCTCCGATCCCTCCCCCTCTCCGCTCTTGTTCTCCCCCTCTCTCGGCCGGGCTCTCACTTTCTTTCTCTTGCATGTTTTTGTCCCGGCCTTTCTCTCTGTCACTCCTCTCAGGAGCAGAAATGCCTGCCGCTCTCTTGGAGGACTCGGGGAATTGGCCGGGGAATAGAGGGGAGGGAGGGTCGGCCCTTTTTTTTTTTTACATCCTCTCCCCCGGTTTTTCTTTCTTCGACATTTTCTCGCCTGCCCCTGGTTTTGTTTCCCAGGTAGCTGGGATCTTTTTTCTTCCACCTCATTGTGCCTTTTTCAAATCCTTGGTCCATGCTGCTCGGTTGGCACCGTTTTAAAGCTCCGGCTTCACAAAGAAAGGACTTGTCCAGGCCACTGACTCGATTGACAATTTCAGAGTGTTAAAAAAATCCACAAAAGCAGGAGCTTGGGGTGCTGCTGAGGTTTTTTCTGGGGGGGGGTGGGGGGGCATCAATATGACACGTCTGCTGTCTGAACCAATAACCACCAGGTGCTTGTGGCCTTTCAGCAGAGATCCCACATATCCCACTGTTCCAATTCAAATCCCAGGTCATGCAGAAAAAAGAAAACCCTCAGTACTCACAGCGTCACGTTTCATAAAGCTGCAGATATAATGAGCCGAGCCGACAGAGGGAATCTGCTGACTGCAGCTGGATTTAAAGCCGGGACAGAGCCGCCTTCAAATCTTCATGTCTCCTGGATTTAGCGTGATAAATAATCCTGAGGAAAAATATGGAAACAGCAAGAAGGTCCAAATGATTTCTGTTAATGAATACGAGGATAAAAGGAAGTACAGAAATGCGGATGTGATGTTTTTCCTCTATAGGTGAAAGCAGCGAGCTGTGGTCCCAGTGGGAAACGTGGGTGATGGCACGGAGGAATAAAAGATAAGATGATGTAGAGGAACATCCACGACTCAATATCTAATGTCTGATTCAGAAGATCACATAAAATAACTACTTCTACGACCCAGTTCAGCAGAGGAGCAACATTAAACCAGTTAAAATAAGTTATTTACTCCTGGTCTAATAAATAGATAAACACACAAGGAAATAAAAGAGGGGAACAGGGTGAGAAGAATCTAATAGAACAAGAGGAAAACACATTTAAACGAGAAGTGAATATTGAGTTGCGGCAGTTGCTTGTGTGATAAACGTCTAAATCACCTTCACTGGTTTACAAGCTTCCAGCTCCTTGATAAATCCTCCCGCTGCTACTGGTTTTACCCTCAGTGACATTTGGAGATAATGTAGGTAAATATATAAAGGCAGGAGCAGGAGGAGGAGCAGGAGGAGGAGGAGGAGGAGGAGGAGGAGGAGGAGGAGGTCTCTACTCTCGGTCTTACTCGGTCGACAGAGGGAACGATATCAACTTTCTCTTCTCAGTCCGCTGGGGGATTGAATGAACGTTAACATAATAAAGACCTGAGATCTCCTACGTAATGTATTTAAAGACTTTATTAAATTAAAATTACGTCTACTGCAAAGTTCAGTACTCACTTTACAAGTTGTAAATTCATATTTGGAATTAAAAACATGTATTTTCTTACGATTCACTTCTCTCCTGTGTAGTGCCGCATCTACTTTACATTTCTGTTCGAGTCCTTAATGGAAATTCAATTAACAACTTCTCGATAAACAAATAAAAGGTAGTTACATCGTGTTTCATCATCATTTACAGTAACAAACGCCCCTGGAGCTCCATTAACACTTTGATTATTAGTTAAGTAGAAAATATATTTACTACCTTCACTCTCACGAAGGCCCTTTTTCTTTTTTAAACTTAGTTAAATGTGCAGCAGCAGCAGCAGCCAATCAGATGCAGGTGAAGTAGGTCTGTGTGTTCCGACCTTGGGCGCCACGGCAACCCGGGGATCACGCTTCCCTTTGATACGCCAAATCAAAGATGCCGCGGCAGCAACTGAAGGCTGTTGTGTTGCTTTAGTACTTGTTGTTTTTTTGCCGTGTCCGTGTTAAAGGGGAAATTGGCCGTGACTTTTCGTTCACGGGCGCTCGGATGAAAGAGAGAGAGAGCAGCGTTCGCCCCTCTCTCACTTTTCGGGGGGAGATTTTAAAAGGGGAACTCTGCGAGGTTGCTTCGGTGTACGTCGGGAGAAATAATGAGTCGCTGGGAAAAGTATAGAAATAATGAGTAAATACAATATCCTGCTCCGTTTGGTCTGCGGTATATCTCTGGACTCGGAAGACACATGTATGTGTGCAACCACTTAGTAGAGACTGAGCGTAAGGAGAGGAAGCCGGATGGGAGAGGGAGATAAAGGATGGCTAAATTCAGACCACATGGCCACATGGCGGTCGGAGGCGAGTCACCAGGGGCTACTTCCAGTCACGGTAGCTTTATGAAACCGGGATGAGAGCAGGAAGGAGGACGGATGAAGATGCACGCGGTTTATATCAAGATATGAGATGATTGTTATTGACAGAGCCGATGGGAGAGAGTTCAGAGCTGATTCAATTCCAGCTTGTTTTTATTTCAGCTTTTCTAAATATGAGGTGAATCCTTTCCCTCAGGTTTCTCTCTCTCTCTCTCGCCTCGCCGCCACTCGGCCGCCCGCTCCCTCCTCAGCAGATGTTAGTGACGAGCTGGAATTAGCGAGGACGCTAACCCCGGCCGGCTTTTAATTAATTTCACACAGACTCAGGTGCAGTGACCCCGTGAAAAAGGACGATGCACACCCGACTAATCAGCCTGAACCCGGCGACATCACTCCTGGACCTGCTAAGCCGGCCAACACACGGGGAGCCCGGCGAGTTTACTGTGGATACAAAGCGCCAATTTATCACTATAAGCAAATGCTAACCTAGGAGCGTTGCCCCCGGCAGAATTAATTGGCCCTCTCCCTGTCTGTGAAGTGTCTGGCCTTGTTTAAAAAGACAGGCTGCCCCAGAGACCCCGGCTCTCAGCGCGCCGCTCTGAGGAGCTCCGCCGCCATTGGCTGATTGATAGCCATGGAAACCCCTGCTCTGCATAACCAGGAAGTGCTCGTTGGTGAAAAGCGATTGGTCGCTGCGACCTGAGGCGAGTGGATGTTGTGGAGAAGTTGCTGGAGCTGATTTCTGCCCCTGAATCCTTCTCCCTCAAATAAAACAAGTGAAATCCTCTGAGCAGACTTCACAGAAACAGATATTCTGATGACACGCCGTGACACGCCCACTTCCTCGTGGTCAGAACCAGCCGGCCGTGCAGCGAGTGCCACGTTTAATGGAGTTCCTGGTCAGTGCGTCAGTGCTTCTCCTGCCAAAAGCAGAATCCACACGCCATGCTCCAG
Organism: Limanda limanda; assembly: GCF_963576545.1. NCBI lineage: Eukaryota > Metazoa > Chordata > Actinopteri > Pleuronectiformes > Pleuronectidae > Limanda > Limanda limanda. The sequence continues at coordinate 1,927,578 of NC_083658.1, read as the reverse complement.
GGTGCACACAGGAAACTACCAGGCGTCAGTGTTCCTCCAGGACGGATCAGGAGTCTCTCACGTGTCCTGCACGCCGCGGCTGCACGCCGCTGGGTCCAGGGCGGGACACGGAGAAAAGGGAAAGTGATTAACTGTGCTCGCAGCTCTTCTAACCCACTCTGCTGTGACTGAGAAAGTGTGGGGACATTGTGAGAGGAACTTTCCAGTACGTTAGTCGCTGGAGATTGAAGGCTCTTACTCCAGATTCAAGATTCAAGATTATTATTGTCAAGAGATAACATGAAGTAGTAGTACAAATAGAATAAATATAAAATAGAATAAAATAGAATAAAATAGAATATCAAAAACTTCTCCATCAGAAAAACGAAGCAATCGAAGATGGTTGACTTTGGACTTCTCCATGCAAGGAGAGTGATTGCACTATATTGGAAAAATGTAGAACCACCATCACTGGCAATATGGAAGAAGGAGTTGATGACTTGTCTTGGAGAGATTGACATACATTTTTTTAAAGGTAAACAGGAGGAGTTTGCTTGTATTTGGGAATCATTTATGTCATTTTTGACCAATGAAATGGATAACACTGACTGAATAACAGGTTATGAAATGATCCTGCCTTTTTTTTTTAAATTTTACTCCATTAGTTTGATGTCTGTTGTCATTGTCCATTTTATTTATTTCTTTTTCTTTGTCTGTGTGAATAAGTGTCTGTTCGAGGGGATATAAATGAAAATGTTTGTAAATGCGTCATAAAGTTTGATATGCACTTGAAACTTCAATAAAAAATATATAAAATAGAAAATAAAATATATATATCTAAATATATATCTTTACAGAGGGTTTGGTGGAGTTGTTGCAGTTCAGAGGAGATTAAAAGTCTTATGGCCTGGATTGAGACAACAGAGAGCTCCCCCCCCCCCCCCCCCCTCTCTTCTTCCTCCTCTCTCTCTCCTTCTTTATCTGGACCCTCTCCTTCAGCCCTATCAGCCCGGCCCATCCGAGGTGTCTCCTTTCCCCGGCTCCTGTACTTGGGGGAATCATTAATCGGGCTAACAGGTAAGAGATACCGGGCCGTGGCATGAGAGCGGCTCTCAGAGCTTTGTGTGTTCGCTGGGTTTCCGAAACTGAAATGGATCCGCTCGCCACTCAGGGCCCTTTTCACCCGGAGGAGCCGCCGAGGAGGGGCCGGCAGCTGGGAGCGGATCTCACTGGACAGCTATAGCAAAGCCTCCACCCCCCCTTCACCTCTCTCTCGCCCTCTCCAACCTCTCCTCTTCCCTTCATCCCCCCTCAATCCTTTATTCCTGTTCCTCCCTCCTTCTACGTCTCTGGGAAACCGAGGCTCATGCACGCACAGAGGGGGCTCGGGGGGGCGACACAGCAAACTGGAGGGTCCTTGGACACTTACCCCTGGATCTGTCCTCCACCATCAGCATCACTAACACCTTTCACTCCGCCGCCCGGGCGCCACGCACCTGCACTCACGTCCTGTTTGCTAGAAAGCCGTCAGGGATTGATTTGCTTCCTGTTTTGGAATTGAATCTCAAAGTGAAGGTGCTGTCCTATCAAACAAAGAGGTTCTGAATTCAAATAAAGAGCTGGATGTGACAGAGCGGTTTGTAAAGCAGCAGGTTTCTGAAGGATTGTTTCCTGGAGGAGGCGTCAGCTGCTTCCTGTGGGTGTCAGGTGATTGACAGCCAGCAGAACGTAAAGCAAATAGAAGAAAAGAACGGAAACTTTTACAAAAAGGCAAAACTGAGGATTTGTGGCCACGAAAGAGTGAATACGATTAATTTAGCGTTGACCCTTGGGAATCAAAATAACTGAGGATATGAATATTAGATACAAGTTACATCTCGTGTCCAACATGACGTTTGTTTCATAAACGAGAGGAAACAAAAAGACAGTTCCCCCTGTTCTCTCTCTCTCTCTCTCTCTCTCTCTCTCTCTCTCTCTCTCTCTCTCTGAAACGAGCAGCAAAGGTAGAACTGAAACTTTAACAAAAGGCAAACTGAGGATTTGTGGCCACGAAACAGTAGAATACGATTAATTTAGCGTTGACCCTCGAGAATCAAAAAACTGAAGATATGAATATTAGTTCCATCTTGTGTCCAACATGACGTTTGTTTCATAAAACGAGAGGAAACAAAAAGACAGTTCCCCCTGTTCTCTCTCTCTCTCTCTCTCTCTCTCTCTCTGAAACGAGCAGCAGAGGTAGAACTGAAACTTTAACAAAAGGCAAACTGAGGATTTGTGGCCACGAAAAAGCGAATAAAATTGAGACAAGTACAATGAATTTATCGTTGACCCTCGGGAATCATAAAACTGAAGATATGAATATTAGTTCCATCTCGTGTCCGACATGACGTTTGTTTCATAAACGAGAGGAAACAAAAAGACAGTTCCCCCTCTTCTCTCTCTCTCTCTCTCTCTTCCTGTGAACCGAGCAGCAGAGGTAGAACTTCACAGGCCTCCTGGGCGTCACACCCTGGAAATAGGTTGTGAACTTAAACCCGGAGAAAATGAAAATGAGCTAAGTGATATCGACTTTTTTATTATTTTTTTATATATAACCGCCAACGCAGCTCGACTCAGGAGAGGATCACTATCTGCTCAGAGCTTTGTCAACTGACTGTTATTTACTAAATCACATATATGGGAATAAACTGTGACGTCCACTGAGAACATATCACACCCCCCTACTCTCGGAAATAAGCCTGGGGGGGGACACACACTCTGGGTGCTAGGTGTAATTTAAGATTCCGAGATAGAACTAACACTTCTTGCTTATTTACGGCTCCTGAACGCTCACTAGCACAAACTGAAACATATGAACAATCACTCAAAATTTGATTTAAAGAATTTTTCCTTGTTATCTCTCATTTGCCTTAATGGCGACTCAGTAAAATGTGATTCCTCCCTTCCTCCCCCTTTCTCCCTCCTGTGGCCTCCTAAAGGTCTGAGGTGTAAAAGTACAGTAGAACACCTTCCATACAGTATCACGCTCCCATTCCCATCCTCCCTTCTCTCGCTCTCCTTCTCTCGCTCTCCGTTACTTTTCCTTTTGTCTTACCTCCCCCTGCTGGCGGCCTCTCTCCCTCCTCTCTCTCTCCTCCTCCCTCAGAAGAAGACTCTCGCAGGCCGGCTCCAGCACTGCAGCTCCACAGCAGCTTAACATAAGGAAAGACAGAAAAAAAGAGAGGGTGATGATGCTGTAATGCAGATTTGCATTTCACCAAAGTGCTGTGTCATGAGTTTGGGGGAAATGCAGAAATCCCTTCGGCAGCGGCGTCGCAATTAGCATTATTTTTTCAATTCACGCAGCAGAAAGAGAATCAAATGTGTCCGTGTGCACATGTGAGAGTTGAGCGCCATAACATTATATATCTTGTATATATTTTTGTTTTGTTTTATAAACAGTTATTTCTTTCTTATGTGTAGTACTTATTGTGTTTTTATGCTTTATGTTCAATGTGTGCACCTATTTACCAAAGAAAATTCCAGGTAGGTGTACAATAAGTTTCTGATTCTGATTCTGAATAAACACGACCACTCACTCCGACATAATCACTCCAGATTAAAGCCTCCACCGATGGCACGTGTTAACAATTAATCAATGATATTGATAACGCCTCATCACAGATTAAATCCATCTTGTAATGTCAGCGCCGATGCTCAATCATGTGACTCGGGTTCATCAACAACAGTGATTGACAAGCGGGAGACGAAAGAGGAGAATAATGAAGAGATACAGATATTGTTAGTGATCGCCTTCATCATCAACGGGAATATGACGCCGGCGTCCGCGGCTGAAACGGCGACTGCTGACAAATTCAATTATTGAAGGAAGACAGGCTAATGGTCCGTGGTGATGATTCATATCACCAGTGTTTTTTGCTGTATGTTGTAATGAAAGCTTACATTGTGACTAGCGGATGCCTTCGACCAATTATGATTCTGTCACTGAGGGTGCGTGTTGCAATAACCACAAACACACTGTGCTTGTAGTCAAACACAAACACACACACACGTAAACACACACTGCAACTTATAATTCTAATATGCAAAAAGTGATATTGTAAAATCCAACTTCTGTAAAAAGCATTAGTCTGCAAAATCTGCGTTTTAATTCATTTTTAACATCTTGTGTTTTTGTGAATCACCTGAAAAAACTTTGAATTGTTTGTATTATTACATAATAATAGAATAATGGATGATTTTTGAATTCTTTCTCGACCCTTTGTCGCATCACTCGTGAAAACTTAACCTCCATGGCTGAGATATTAAAAAGTTTACTATTTTTGTTTGTGTGAAAATGCCTTACGACCAATTATGATTCTGTCACTGAGGTTGTGTTGTGTTGTGTTGTGTTGTGTTGGCGGCTTACACACATCTGCAGCCAGTAGAGAAAGAGGCCGGGCTCAAAGGCTCGGGGGGAGAATGAAGTTGGGGGGGTGGGGGGGCAGGGGTCAGTGACAAGTGGCACACACGGGGGGGGGGGGTGTGTGTGGGTGAAGTGGGGTGGAACAAGTGCTATAGAAGGGGGCCAGAGATTGTGTTTTTCCCATGGTCCACTACACCACCCCCCCCCACCCTCCCCTCCTCTCCCTTATGGACCCCACCACCCTAACCCGCAGAACCACCCCCCCCCCCAGCCTCTCGCTCGCCCTCACTCACTCTCGCTCTCCTGTCAGAAAGGAGCGGCCGGGCTCAGTTTCACTCCACAGGGCCGGTGTGTTTTCAATGAGTTGATACAGATGAAGAAGTTCAACACAATGGATGGATTACCTCAGCCAAAATAGACTGACCCACCCCCCCCCCAACCCCTACCCCCCCACCACCACCACCACAGCACCCCTCATAACCCCACCCGCCCACCTCGCTTATTCACACACAGACACACACACATACACACACACTCTGACACAGATTCAAGCCCAAATGTAAAATGGTTGTAGTCGAACACACACACACACACATGCACACACACACACACACACACACGCACACACACACACACACACACACACACACACACACACACACACATGCACACACACACACACACACACACGCACACACACACACACGCGTAAACACACACTGCAACTTATAATTGAAATATGCAAAAGGTGATTGTAAAATCCAACTTCTATAAAATGCATTAGTTTCAAAATCTGCATGTTTAACATCTTGTGTTTTGTGTATCACCTGAAAACACTTTGAATTGTTTGTGTTAATACATATTAATAGAATAATGGTTGATTTTGAATTTTTTCTTGACCCTTTATCGCATCACTCGTGAAAACGTAACCTCCACAGCTGGGATAATAAAAAGTTTACTATTTTTGTAAGTGTGAATATGAAATATTGGGACCTAAAAATTATTTGTAGAGTCAGAATAATAATGATTTTGTCCCTTTAGTGATTAAACATCATATTGCAGCTTGTTAACTTTGACTCAAAAGACTGTAAATAAAGATGGCGTCCACTTCCTGTCACTTCCTGTCATTGTTTCGACCACGCTGCCATATTGTCCCAACTGAGTCAATCACAAAGTTTCAATCACTCAAATAACAAATTAAAACCTCACAAACCTAAAATGACAGAAACCATCTCTGACAAAAATATCATTTCATATCATTAGGCTTCATTCTCGGGGCGTTGTCACGTCGTCCATCTTTAAATCCAAACAATGACCACATGGCGTCCGTGCTGTGTGATAGACGGATGATCTCACGGCACAACAACGCCACATCACCGGCAACAGAAGGAACCAATCGCAGCTCGTTAAACCTCCTGTGAGTGTGAAGCCCCGCCCTCCCCCGCCCTCGCCCCCCCGCCCGCCAGTGGCAGTAGGTGGCTGCGTCCTTAGCTGTCCAGGCTAATGGCTACGAATGGGCCTTAATGCACGCTCCTCCCGATAAATCACACGCACGGCGCCCGGCTCAGACATTCAGCAGCTTGGCCGTCCACTCACTCCCGAGATTAATGAGCACACGCCCACTTACCTCACGCCGCTGGACGGCAGGAAACACAAAGACGCACGCACGCCGACTCGCAGATTCACATGACGCCGCTCTTCTCTACAGGACGGATTAAAACCTTTCTATCCTTCTGAGCACGTTTAGGTCAAGGTCACACGAAGGTCAAGGTCAAACTCACACTTTCTGCAACACAGGAAGATAAATAATAACAACAGGAAGCTGGATGTTCGAGACACAACTCTTTCTTTCGTCCACTTTGAGGGAACTCGCTCCCTCTCTGTGTCGTCTGATCTTCCATTTTTGACTTATTACAATAAGACAACGTTTCAGGAAGCCAATGGGCCGAGCGCCTTTCTCCACATGTTTATTTTAGCAAGAAATAATGAACTTAACAAACCATATCTGTGGCGTTACTGTCGGCGCCCGGGCTATTTACAAACTCCATCTATTAATCATTTTTGAAGCATGTACAGCAATTAAATTAGGCCGGGTCACACTCCAGCAATAATACGATTTTAATTGTGCGAGGGCAAGGATCTAATTCAACTATCTCCGGATCGCTTGTCGGGGGGGCAAACAGTCGTCGGGAGCGGAGGAGAAGAAACAGAGGGAGAGATTTCAAAAGAGAAAGACGTGTAACTTTCAATTTACGTGATAATGAACCGAAAGGGGAAGCGATAGAAGCTGGAAATCAAAAATAATAGACAGTCTGTCTTCTCAATTATGCAGCCGGGTGGAGTTAGACAAGCAGCTACAACCGAGCCGCACATCTGGATCTGACAGTAACGTTTCAATACAACTCATCTCCAATCATCTTCAGATTTCCCCGGGTCCCACCCGTGTGTCCACACCTGGCGAGCAGAACAAACACACCCCGGGTTTAGGGAAAGCTAACGTGTGCAAAGGAGGAATAAACATAAAAATGGAGCCGAAGCAAACGGAGCAATATGAATGTTTACTTGTTGAATCTTTTATCAGTTTTGCTTTTATCTCTCCGCTCCCTCTCTCTCTCTCTGGTGTTATCTATGCAGCAGGTAGCGGGCGATGCACTGGGCTGCGTGGAGCTGATTAGAACAGTGATAGATGGGGGGGCGGATGACCTTAGCTTCAGACTAAACACAAGGTTGGACATTTGTCTCCTCGCCGCATTTGCATGCTCTCCGCCTGTTTATGGCAATTTGTCACCAAACTGGCTTTGCCATTGAGAAGCTGAAAAAAAGGAAAAAGGCGTAGATTCCCAGGAATAGAAATTCAAAGCAGGTTATGATGAAGCACTTTCATTCACATGAATCCACAAAGTGCAGAAGCTCAGACTCTGAGTTCTGCTGCAGCCGTCCCTCCTCTGTGAGTCAGACACTAGATCATGCACGTGGAATGGAAGGTGTGCAGGAATTCATCTTAGCAGCAAATATAAGAATAAAAACATGTTATGCACTTATTATTTGGAGGTCAGCTTCCTCCTCGAACCCCAGCCGCCGCCTCCCACACACACACACACAAGTGTGGCCGCACACACACACACAACGGGACCCGAGCTGATGAATGGCCTGTCATGCTGTTTGGTGATCAGTGAATTATTTACACTCATATGCTTTTAATAATTCAGGGGGCCCAGTCTTAACAAATTACTGCAGCACTCCCCAAACCAACAGAGTTCACTCAGCCAGAGCGCCACACGCCACACGCTTCCAACGCGCCCTTGGAAGATGACAGGGACGTTTCTGCAAGGCGCCAAATCCACGGCGTGATTCGATCTCGACCAATCGGTCTCAGAGAAAATGTTAAAACGTTGAACCCGATATTCAAGGTATCGATTGGAGTCGTTCAGCTTCATTAATGAATTTAATCTTTAAGTTTATGAATCAAATTAAAGGATGAATCTCCCGAAGCAAATCAGAAACGCCCGGCGCCCAGAAACCTCAGCCTTTACCCACAATGCATCAGCACATGACTCCCAGTATGAGCATCCTCCCAGTCACACAGGGCAAACTGGTCATGTATACACACAATGACAGATTAGGTCCTTCTACAACCCTTCTCAGATTTCCCAGTCATCAGCTGACGCACACAGACACACACACACACACACACACACACACACACACACACACACACACACACAGACACACACACACACACACACACTGAGGCCCCAGCAGACACTTCCAGGTCCCTAACGAGGTCGCTAATTAACTCTCCCACTTGCGCTTGCTCGCCCGCTCTCTCTCTCTCTCTCTCCTCCGAGGTGAACATTGCTTTTTTCTGACAGGAGAAAATTGCCGGGCAATTAAATCATCTGAAGACGAACACTCCAGCAGCTGGTATTAACAGCTACATGTTACAATCCAGATTCAGAAATGTGATTGTGGAGGAAAACTGTACAGTGAGGAGCTGACTGCTTTAGTGCTTCATTAGAACCCACAGGGGGGGGGGGGGGGGTACTGTACTAACACAGCCTGGGATGATGATGCAGCACAAGATCAGCAAAGAGGAAACACATCATTTCACTGGAGAACATTGTGTGTCCAAGTTCAAATACGGTATTTAAATACTTGTTTTACTGCTTTTCAGAATAAGAGCAGTTCTGGTCCAAACTCTTTAAATGTCTTTAAACATCTGACAACATGTTTACTGTAAATTTACAGTAATAATAGAGATTGTTTTGTGTTAATGCATCCAGGGGTTTTTGTTGAAACTTGTCTACAAACAATCTAAATGTTCGATTGTCCATCAACTCATTGATTGATATATTTCATGTTTGTATATTTATGTACAGAAAAGCAATTTGAGCTGCTTCAAGCCAAACAGCCAGAATTATTAGTTAACAATTTGACCGAGGCCTGAACGCGCACACTCACAGACACAGACACACACACACCTTCATATGGTAGAACATTGTGTGTCCAAGTTGTGTGTCCAAGTTAAAACATGGTATTTAAATCCTTGTTTTACTTCTTTTCAGAATATGATCAGTTTGGATCCAAACTATTTAAATGTCATTAAACATCTGGATGAGATTTGACAACATGTTTACTGTAATATATATAATAGAGATTGTGTTGTGTTAATGCATCCAGGGGTTTTTGTTGAATCTTGCGAACAAACAAACAAAATTTCAGATTGTCTATCAACTTATTGATTGATATACTTGTCAATATTCTTCATGTTTGTATAATTAAGTACAGAAAAGCAATTTGAGCTACTTTAAGCCAAACAGAGAAAATTATTAGTTAATAATATTTGACCGAGGCCTGAACGCACACACTCACACTCACAGACACACACACACACGTTCATATGGTAGAACATTGTGTGTCCAAGTTAAAACATGGTATTTAAATCCTTGTTTTACTACTTTTCAGATTATGAGCAGTTCTGGTCCAAACTCTTTAAATTTACAGTAAACATCTGACATCATGTTTACTGTAAATTTACTGTAATAATAGAGATTGTTTTGTGTTAATGCATCCAAAGGTTTTTGTTGAATCTTGCGTACAAACAAACTAAATGTTCGATTGTCCATCAACTCATTCATCGATATAATCCATGTTTAATTTTTTTCTCGAATATGATCAGTTCTGGTCCAAACTCTGGACGAGATCTGACATCATGTTTACTGTAAATTTACTGTAATAGTAGAGATAGTTTTGTGTTAATGCATCCAAAGGTTTTTGTTGAATCTTGCGAACAAACAAACAAAATGTGAGATTGTCCATCAACTCATTCATTGATATACTTTCCAATATACTTCATGTTTGTATAATCATGTACAGAAAAGGGAGAATTATTAGTTAATAATATTTGACCGAGGCCTGAACGCACACACTCACACTCACAGACACACACACACGTTCATATGGTAGAACATTGTGTGTCCAACTTAAAATATGGTATTCAAATTCTTGTTTAACTTCTTTTCAGAATATGAGCAGTTCTGGTCCAAACTCTTTAAATGTCATTAAACATCTGGATGAGATCTGACAACATGTTTACTGTAAATTTACTGTAAAAGTAGAGATTGTTTTGTGTTAATGCATCCAAAGGTTTTCGTTGAATCTTGCGAACAAACAAACAAAATTTCAGATTGTCTATCAACTTATTGATTGATATACTTGTCAATATTCTTCATGTTTGTATAATTAAGTACAGAAAAGCAATTTGAGCTACTTTAAGCCAAACAGAGAAAATTATTAGTTAATAATATTTGACCGAGGCCTGAACGCACACACTCACACTCACAGACACACACATTGTGTTTCAGGCTCCACTTCATCTCCCTGCAGCCTCCCGCCCCCCCCCCGGCCTCTTCTCAATCTGATTTTTGTCTCCTATTTTGTTAACCTCGCTCGCAATTAACCCCACGCTGTGCGCCCGCCACACATGGGCCAATGGAGGCGGCGGCCTACAGTACGTGAGAGAGAGAGCGCCCGCATTGTGTCATCTGTCCTGCAAAAAAAAAAAAAAAGGAGTGGGGCGAGAGGAGAATGAGACGCAGAGAGAGAGAGAGAGAGAGAGAGCTGTTCTTTCGGGGGTCCGCCATTCTTAGTGGGGTACCCCCGGGGGCGATGACAGCAGCGCTAGGGTGGAGGGTTTGTTTCTGTGTGTGTGTGTGTCTGTGTGTGTGTGTGTGTGTGTGTGTGTGTGTGTGTGTGTGCAAGGAGGGGGGGGCAGGGGTCCATCCTGACAGGTTCTTTTGTATGGCGTAGAAGGGGGAGGCGGCGAGGTGGGGGTGCACGAAGGTGAGGGCCGTTTTTTTTTGTGTGTGTGTGCGTGTGTGTGTGGTGTTGTGTGTGTGGTGTTGTGTGTGTGGTGCCATCAGGAGCGTCTGAGATGGCGTGAGTCACCGGCAGCGGGGGGGCATTGTACCCACCCCCCCCCCCATTCTGTCTCCACACTCTGCTACTGCTCAATGGACGGATTAAAGAATACGCCTGAGTCTTAATCTTTGAACTGCACACACACACACACACACACACACACAGACACACACACAGCTGAATTAAGTGTGTCAGGGCCTGGTCCCACGCAGCTTGTGTGTGTGTGTGTGTGTCTGTGTGTGTGTGTGTGTGTGTTTGGCTAAACGTTCAAATCGGAGGTTACAGCAGAATCTCTCGGTCTCATTTGCATCGTGGCTGCGTCATGACGATGTTACTCATCCTGCGACTCACACACTGTGCGGCTGCTTTTTATAGATGGTGAGTGTGTGTGTGTGTGTGTGTTTCTCCTTATAATGAGAGAAAAGGTCAGTGTCTGGCGATGAAGAGGAGGAGGAGGAAGAGGAGGAGGAGGAGGCTTCTTTACTGTTTCTGCAAGTTCACCAACTCCAGCAAATGAGCAAGTACAACAAATCTAATTCATTTCTCTAGGCAAGTGTGAAATTTGCCATTGACATTAGCCATTACCCCAAGGCTCAGGAAGAAGAGGATCTCAGTTAATAAATGATCCCTAACAAGGAGTCTCTCTCTCTCTCTCTCTCTCTCTCTCTCTCTCTCTTGCTCTCTCTCTCTCTCTCTCTCTCCCATTGTGTTAATGGCGAGGGCAGATGTTAACGCCACAGCAGTTACAGAACAACACTGCTAACGCCGACTCTGGCTGCACTTCCCTCTCAGGCCGTCTGCTGCTGGGCACCCCCCCCCTCTCTCTTGCCTCTCTCTCCCCCCCCCCCATCACCCCCCCCCCCCCCAGATCCTGCATTATGCAGTGGCATCATTAGAGCCTCCATTTCATTTTCAAACGCTTCCGGCGCCGTTTCTGGATTGCAGCCGCGGCGCTTCCGGGTTCGCTGGCCGCCGCGGACGAGCCATCGGGAGCAGATGTGAGTGACAGCAGCTCTGAGAAATAGACGTGGAGTGGGGGGGGTGTGGGGGGTGGGGGGGTAAGAGGGAGATGGAGGCGTTTAGGGAGGAGGGGGAGAAAATGGCTAATCATCTGGAAGCGGCGTTGACCCTCCAGCTGGCCCTGGTCATCACTGATACTAAACAATCAGGAAGTGGTGCTAAGCATCATGGGTAAGGGTCAAGGCGGCGGCGGGGGCGGGGGGGTAGATCACACGGCAACAGTATCAACAGCCAACGAGGTGAAGCGAGAGACAAAGAGGAAGGTCGCCAACCGTAATCAAGCACTTCTGCTCCTGTCAATTTACATAATTTGAAAATGGAACCCATCAGAACTGCGCTGGTTTTATTTCTACTCCCTGATAATTGTTTCCCTGGAAAGTGAAATCCGTTATTCAGGCGCCGCCGCGGCAAACCGGCGTGCGTCTCTATCTCCGAAACGACAAGTCACGTTTCCTCCGTGCCGGGGAAATGGAATCGTTGAAATTGTGTTTGCGAGAGAGGGAGCTCATAATACGATATTCCTGTTTTTTCCCTCCTCAGAGTTCCAATTTATTGAAGTAACCGAGCAGAAAATGCACTGACAGCTGTAGCACTTTATTGCGAATTAGTGTATATACACATTCTGCCGCCGGCGAGGGAAAGCCAAGCCTCATTGTATTTCTGTAATTGCCGGCGCCCGGGAGAACGAAGGGGCAACGGCAAGTCGAGCAATTACAAGCTAAAGATGACAGGGTGTACTTTGAGCTTCACGTCCTGTTGGAGGCCGGGGTGAGGAAAGTTGAGAGGTAGGGCAGCGGGCGAGAGAGAGAGAGAGAGAGAGAGAGAGAGAGAGAGAGAGAGAGAGAGAGAGAGAGAGCAGGTGCTAAACACTCACTGGTCATCAGCGAGATCACAAGACTGATTTGATTGGTTTGTTTCCAGGAAGTCTGCAACAAGAAAGCAGCTGGAACGAGGAAGTGAGGAACAACACTCTGAGTCATGAAAACTTTATATTTCTATTTGGATTTGTTTCATTTTAATCTGATTTCTGCAAAGTTTGAATCCTGCAAAAACTTCTACACATCTTCAAACTGTACCGGAGACGACAAAGGAGGTGTTGTGGCAAAGTGAAGCAAGCTGTGGTGTTTGAAAGCAACGCTGGGAAAACCAGAGTGAAACCAGCTCACATGGATTAAATCAAACTTACATGGAAACAATATGAAAACTTGTTTGTCGAAGCCTTTCAAAGTGATTCTGAAGAGGCTTCTCTGAACTGTTTGAATCGGCACTGATTTATATTTGCTTTCACTTATGACTGCGAAAACAAAAACATGCAGATATCCAGTTCCCAGCATCTCACTGGATGTGGACGGGACACAATGAGACGCCTCAGTTTAGTGTGTGTTCCTCCTGGAGACGGACAGAAAGGACCTCAGGTAAAAGAGGATGAAACTGCCCAAGGCCTTCGAGGAGAATTGATTCCAGAGGTCGGTCGGTCACGGTTATGAAATATGTATCCAGATGTTTTTCCAGCTCAATCTGTCCTTGATGGAACGATTTGGAATCTGAAGCTGGAACCGAGAGCAGCTCCGTCCCGTGAGGAGCAACCACAACCCTGAGCAATAAAAATCAACCCCAAATGATAACAATCAAGCTTTTTCAATTTGCTCTGTTGTTTCATCAGATCAGATTCGCTGCTCTCCCTCAGATCTGCGACTGTACATTTCAATCCGGCGGCGTGCGCCTGGCGAACCGCGGCGCCGCCCTGGGGAAGCTGCCGGAGAGACGGAGAGTACTTAGGATGTAAAACGTACAAAGCTGCAATGTAAACACTTGTCTTCCTTCATATTAGATTTTCCATCATCTCCGCCGCTGCTGCTTCTTTCGGAGAGAAACACGTCTCACACTCCGGCGTTTCAATTTGCGCCGCCGCCGTTTCCAAAGTACATGTTCATTTATTGCCGTTATTACTTTGTCATGTCGGATAAATTGATAACATGACACAACTTGTTTGGTGCCTTGTAGCGCCGGCAGTCTGATTATGAGGTCAAGTGCATTAACAGAAGACAAATGCAGGAGACGGGAGAGTTGCCATCAATTCATTTTACAAGTCAGTCTGTTTCTCCCTTCTGCTGAAATTATGAATATTGCTCTGTCAGGGGCGCGGAGGAGCAATCTCCGAACAAATTCACCCACGATGAGTGTTGATGGAGACAGAAGACGACTGGTGAGCGGATGATAAAGAGTTTTATCACATTGGAAGATGATGATTATTATATTTCTGGGGAAGTTTATTTTTAAACTACAACTCGAAAAACAAATCTGCTTCATGAAACGAGACCAAAGGGTTGAAAATGTGAATCCATGACGATCTTTAGAGACATTTTATTCAAGAAGGCCGTGATTATTTTATTTGCACAATATTTAATAATGCACTTTCCACACAAGGCTAATGAAAAAGGAGAATCACTTAAAGAACAATGTGTAGACGAAGGAGACTGAACCTCAGGGTGCAAACACATCTCCGGTCTTCAGAGGACGACTTTACCGTCAAGGAATAAAAAATCCCCATTTTGTAATATCACATTGGAAGATGATGATTATATTTTTCTGTTTGTGACATTTTTGGGGAAGTTCAGATTTAAACTACAACTCGAAAAACAAATTCGCTTCATGACACGAAACCAAAAGAAGGAGAAAGGGTTGAAGATGTGAATCCATGAAACTAAAGATCTTAGGAGACGTTTAGAATCAGAATCAGAATCAGAATTCTTTCATTTGCCAAGTATGTTTGCACATACAGGAAATTGCCTTGGTGTCATTGGTGCACTGAACATAAACCAACAATATAAAAACAACAATATAGAACCAAATAGAATAAAATATATGCAGTAACCGAGTTATGGGCACGTGCGGTGCTAAGGTGCAGAGATTGGTGATAGTGCCAATAATATATAAATCATAAATTAATTCAAGAAGGCCATGATTATTTAATTTGCACAATATGTAATGATCCACTTTCCACACTGGGCTAATGAAAAGGGAGAAGCTCCTCCCACTGAACCTCAGGGTGCAAACATATCTCCTGTCCTCAGGGGACGACTTTAACGTCAAGGAATAAAAAATCCCCATTATGTATTATCACATTGGAAGATGATGATTATATTTTTCTGTTTGTGACATTTTTGGGGAAGTTAAGATTTAAACTACAACTCGAAAAACAAATTCGCTTCATGAAACGAGACCAAAAGAAGGAGAAAGGGTTGAAGATGTGAATCCATGAAACTAAAGATCTTTAGAGACGTTTAATTCACGAAGGCCGTGATTATTTTATTTGCACAATTTGTAATGATCCACTTTCCAAGGAAAAATCCCCATTATGTATTATCACATTGGAAGATGATGGTTATATTTTTCTGTTTGTGACATTTTTGGGGAAGTTCAGATTTAAACTACACCTCGAAAAACAAATTCTGCTTCATGACACGAGACCATCGGGTTGAAAATGTGAATCCACGACACTGAAGATCTTTGGAGACATTTAATTCAAGAAGAACCTGATTATTTAATTTGCACAATATGTAATGATCCACTTTCCACATACTGCTAATGAAAAGGGAGAAGCTCCTCCCACTCACTGAACCTCAGGGGACGACTTTAACGTCAAGGAATAAAAAAAAAATCCCCATTATGTTTTATCGCAAAGTCAGACAGCGAAAGATCTTCAAACCCAACGTCTGTGATGGGCTAAAGAAAGAGAAGAGCTGACAAGAGAGCGCCGGCCGCCCCCCCTTCTCCTTCCCCCCCGATCCAGGCACTTTGAAAAAACTTAGCGGATCCACCTCTTCACACAATCCTCGGGGGATGAATCCACCTTTCGCTCGTATCTGCGACGGGAACAAGCAGCCGCACCTGGAATCACAATGGAAGCACATGAAGGAAACGGCCGAGCCTGACTGACAAGCCCCTCCCGGCCCGCCTTCATTTGCATGGCGGCGTTTGGACTGGCGGAGGGGAGTTAATCAGGGCTTTCCATGGTGCCATAGCAGGGGCTCCCATTTGTAACCCCCCCCACCACCACCCTTCCCCGAGAGGGCCGCTGGTGAAATCCTCTTAGTGGCGGCGAGGTAGAGGAGGAGGAGTCTGTGCCCACCTTCGGGAGGAAGAGGAGGCCGGTGGCTCTCCATCAGGACTGACCTTCCTTCCACCGCCTGGCACCTCCCATTAAAACAGCTTTAATTACACAGACATGACTCCTCCAGCCCCTCCCTCCTCCACTCCCTCACTCCTCTGAGCCCCTCCCTCCCTCGCCCACGCCGCCACCGCCGCCGCCGCCTATCTCTCCCTCTCCACAGGGGATCCCTCCCCGTCTCCTCTCCATTAAGATTGAGGGAGTGAGTCTCCCACTTCCTCACAGGCAGCAGGGAGCAAACACCACTTTCAGCTTCAAATGTCTTTTCACACATTTTTTATTTATTTATTTATATATTTATTTATTTTCTTCTTTTTTTTTCGCCCCTTTCCTCCCAAACATGATAAATGTTGGAACCCGTGAAGCAAATTAAAAATGATTCATGTGTCGGAGCACGCTCTGGCATGTATGTGAAGTCTGGACAAACCACGGAAAACACACACACACACAACGGAACCACAATCACACAACGGGAGCGACACTTTGAATACGATGCTCTACCAACGCACTCCAGAAGAAGAGGAAGAAGAAGAAGAAGAAGAAGAAGAAGAAGAAGAAGAAGAAGAAGAAGAAGAAGAAGAAGAAGAAGAAGAAGAAGAAGAAGAAGAAGAAGAAGAAGAAGAAGACCTTCTCCTCTCTGTCCTGCAGAACAAAAACCCAACCAACTGTTATCAGGTAATTCTCGGAGGGGACGCTTGATTTATGTCTCCTCGGATAATAAAGTACAGTATCACTAACATGTGTAAAATGTTCCCCCGAGCGCCACCTCTGTCTGTTTGATTAATGCCGATTTAATTAAGCCCTGCGCTAATTAAGCAGTAAATAATGACGAGGTGTGCGTTTATGCAAAGATAACGGCGAGCCGTGGGTGTGGCGGCGCCCGGGAGGAGTCGCCCAATCAGATCGTTTCTCTGGACAAACAATGGCGTGAGATTGAAAGCATCCGGACGCCGTGTCTGACCATTGTTGTGCTTTAACCACGTGTGATAATCATCATTCTGAATGTATTCAGGAGGATAATTAATAGAGTGATAATCAGACGCTGATCAGGAAACACACAACGAGGGAGATTTGTGTTGTTTCTCTTTTTTGTCGCTGCTTGGAAACACAAATTATCAGCAAGTTTCCCACAAACTCTTTTGGCGTCGATCCCGTGTCACAACCTGAATGATGAAAGCGTCGATATTTCACGGGAGTAAGATGTCGTCCTGGACGCGAGGGACATCCGAGACACTCATTAATCAATTCCCCCCCCGACTGTCCACAAACTCCACCACCTGCAGCAAAAAAAATACCAATTTCCTCTTGGTTAGCGTCAGCAGCTCCTCGCCAACAACCCGCACGCCACTTTCCTGATCGTCCGGTCACACGCCTTCCCCGTGTCAGATGTCTCCACGTACGCACACTCCTGATATGTGTATAAGAAGAGCGTTATTTACACTGATTAATGGTTCCCGGCGCTGGCGCGGTGTAAGCTGCTGGCGTCCGGACAGCGCCGACAAATAAATCCATCAATCATAAGAGGGATTTTCTAATCCCCGAGCCATCACACGAGAGTTGCAACCTAAACACTTTGTCACGGAGCGAGCGGCCCGGCTGGCTGTGAACGCACCCTGAGTGTGTAGTTAACACAGCACTTTGAGGGACAGAGCAGGTTGACACACAAACACACACACAACACAGACACACACACACAGAGGGGTGGCGTGAGCAAAAGAGCGTTTCAGCATCTTGTGTTGCTGATCAACTTTAAGGCTCCTCATCATATCTCAGACTTTTCAGGATCTAGTTTGAACGACTGAGATTTCTCACGGTTGCAGAGTCCAGGATAAAAAGCAGTTTAGAACTTTAGTTGTTGGACGACACTTTTAAATAAAAGCAACATCTGCCCTAATGACACAAATGAGAATAATGAGTGTATACAAGCAAAATAAACAAACGTATTTCATTAATTCTCCAGATTCAAGCGACCATCTGTAACCGGAAACCAAGACTGGGACGGCATGAGAAACAGAAGTGTATCAAACCACAACACTTTCCATAATCTGCTCTCACGTCTCCACCAACACACCAACACAGGCCGAATTCAATAAACTACAACCGCCATTTAATTAAACGTTTGGCTGCCGGAATTCAATTAGGCAATAATAGCTCGTTTCCAGAGATGGATCTAATATGTTAGACACAGATAGGAAAGTCCGGGGGTTGATATCCTGAGTCAATTCCAATTATTTACAGCTCTCCTTTAAAGCTGCTTTGGCAGATTATGCAACAGCTATTTTTTGAAAACAGCAGCACGAGTCCCTCAGGTGGCGCCAGCAAATATTATTATTACTTCTTCCTCCTTCCAAGAATGCAAATGAATAGTTGTCATCTCGTGGTGGCGGCTGCAGGGACGGACGCCCGGTCCCACGTGGAAGTGCAGGTAAGTAATGCTAAGAGAAACCTAATAAGATCTTGCAGGAAAGGAGAGAGAGAGAGGGAGGGGGGGGGGATGATGATTATCTTTAATCACTAACCTGCCTCTAGTGGCGCCACCGCATTACCCAGCACCTTCGTTCCTTATAAAAATATCTATCACACAGGAAACCGTGGCGACGGAAAGACGCGGCGGGAGCAGAATGCCAACGGCCTCATTACTTGTCATCGCACATTGTAACTGGAAATTGCTTCTTTCAGGTTTTGTTTGCTCAGGCAATTACAATAAACTCCCGGCTTGACACGTTGTTTGCACAGATGTAGAGCATTAATAAACATGAGCTCTAATCTGAATTATTGAACTGCTCGCCATAATTCTGACAATTGGAGCCCGCCCCTCCACCCCCTTAGAGGGATGGAAAGGGACAGGAGGAGAGGGGACGACCGGGATCCCCGGGATGTCGCCGAGCGGCTCCACAGGTTTTATCAAACTTGGTTCACCCCCCCACTGCTAGGACACGCCGGGCTGACATCTGAAAAGTGATGATACAGGACACGAGTGAGAGGAGGAGGAGGAGGGAGAATCTGAGATCTGATGCGTTGTAAAGGAGAAATAAAATGTTCATGCATATTAAAGGCTGAGATATTGGAAAATCTAAATACGTCCTCAGACCTGCGTGTTTATTTCCGGACGCCCTCGCTGCTCGTGTACATTTTACATCTGAACACATGTACAGGAAAAGCTCCGGTTTCATTCCTCCCAAAAGCAGCTTGTCCTCTCCTTTCCTTCAAAGTTTCCCCGGGAAGCGCTGGGGAGGCGGCTTCCCGGGCGGCGTGCGGTGGGAATATCTACAAGAAGAATGCAGGAATAGCATTTTTTTTTTTTTTGTCCTCCTTTTTCGGAGGAATCTTTAAGATGTTCAAAAGGCAGAGCCGAGGGAGGGCCCGGCTATTCTGGCGAATCAAAAAGACTTCGCGGACTTTGATCACCTGCATCTCATTCAATGCAAAATTACTGCACCCGGGGTCTTTGGCTTCTCGACACGCGAGCTGGATGGAAGCTTATTATACTGTACACACAGGCAGACAGAGGAATGAAAGGAGTCTTTTGTCAGGGCTTTGATTACAGTAAGGCTTTGTGACTGTTAAGCAGACTACCGGCAATTACCAGAGTCTGAGTTTACCAGGGAGAGGGACGTGGACAGACAAGAGAGAGAGAGAGAGAGAGAGAGAGAGAGAGAGAGAGAGAGAGAGAGAGAGAGAGAGAGAGAGAGAGGAGACAGTGACAGAATCGAGTCCCATCCGAAAACATCCAAACCTCTCGTTGCAAACACAACTGCAATCAAGCGCTCATGATGATATGAGCACGTGCAGGTCATGAGAAGCGATGAGAACCGACACTGAGAGAAGCTGGAGGAAGTCTATTGTGCAGCGGGGGGGTAGTACCAGCGTGTTTGCTGCCGGTAAACTCGGCTGTTTTGTCCCCTTTGATTTCCACACAACCGGCAAAATGAGACGAGAAGCACCGAGGCCTTTTTGCCTGTTTGCAATAAATATTGACAAAGAACGTGAAGCCGTCGCCCCCATCACAGGTTGTTAAAAGCAAAGTTTATTGTGTGTTTGCCTTGTGCGAGCGCACAGTGCGCGTCGGGGGCATGTGTGTGTGTGTCTATTTGCATGAGCATTAGCATATCGCTGTTTACTCCAGAAGTTACAGTGAAGCGCCCGGTTCTCCTCGGGGAGAGCTGCTTGGCAAACACCTCGGAGTAAACAAGACAACCGGTGACAATATGCTAATGGGACCATTCATTATTCGCCTCCCAACAAGCTCCGCCCTCGCTGAAGACACCTCAGATCTCCATCGTCTCCATCACCCCTCGCGTTTAGGACCCCGCCCGCTCCACCCGGTCCCGACGCCGCCTGATTAATATCTCATCAAGCGCTCCTCTTTTCCTCCGAGCGGCCCATCAGTCATGTGGCCTCAGGTCTGACAGCGTCAAATCCTCGGCGATTGCTCGGAGGTGATGTTCTTTTAAAATTGCACGAGATAAAGTTGTTCACCTCTAAATGTTTGTGGAGACGGAGGCGTGGCCTGTCAGTCAGAGGACGCCATCAGGACGGAGGACAGACGAGTCTCAGGCGTTTCAATCTCAGGTCGGAGAACAGGAAGTTAATTAAACCAGAACCACACAAATATTCTATGGATTTCAATTCCAAATCTGTGCTGTCGATACATTTCCATTTTATTATAAGAGCTAAAGACGATGATGAGGTGTAAATAACAGGAATTTAAAATATAATTTAAAATAAAGTTGCTTGTTCCGATTGTTTTTTAAGAGTATACTCAGAGGGTTTGAATTTTGGGAACGTGCCACTTAAGTCAAAGTTGTAATTAGCCAGGATTTGAAGAGTCCATGGGGGGGGGGGGGGACCATATTCCAAAGAAGATTTCCAGGTTATGAAGCGTTTCCAGCTCCTGAGACACAAACTCATAATTCATCAGAGCGCCGGGGTAATTTATTTCCCCTCGGTTTTTAATATGTTACAGCCGAGTGGTCGTGTGTCTTCGGAGCGTCACGACACCGAGACCCGGGCGTGTGGCGGCGGCGGTGGTGCTGCCGCTACGCACGCCGTACCGCCAGTACCTGTGGTGCCTTTCATGGTTCAGGGCGCTCTAATTTCAACGGGAAGTTGCACATATTTCATGGGTACACATCTCTGCTCGACGGAGGGAGGAGGGAGGGATAAGAGTAGAGTAGAGAGGGGGGGGCTGATGATGGACTGTGCCTCTTCCTCCTGAGCATCGCAGGTCACCCTCTTCACACCAGGAGGTTCTGGATCATTTGGTCTGGAAGCTCTGAGGCCGAGGAACCGAGAAGCTTTGTCCTCAGTGTTGAGCTTTAAATAAAAATAAAACAAACCCAGAACGGAAAATAACAACGTTAATGAATCTATTGATCCAGAGGCTCTTTGCGAACTGGAGGTTTTAACGTGTCCAGAGTCGGGGCTTTTCAGATCTCTGAGGCTTCACACTTGAGGTCATGATCTTCGGATGAGGAGCAGACCAGTGTCCGAGGACTGAAGGCTCCAGGATTGGGAGGGGAAGGGGTTAGAAGGTCAGAAACGTCCTGAGGAGGTCAACGCCTGGACGGATGTGAAGGTGAAGAGAATGATTTTGTACAGGAAGCAGGACTTGACCACAAGCCGGTGAAGATTCATTAGCGTTGGGGTGATGTGCAGGTCCAGGTTGTTGTCATAGACCCACACTTACAGATTTGTAAGAAAGAGCAACAAAAGAGGATATTCTGGTGTTAAAATGAATATTTTCCTCATTAGCCTAATTGATGCTACTGAGCAATAAGCAGTACACCTGGTAAATATTAGCGTGTAGCTCCTGATGATGGTTTGAAAACAAAACAAAAGCTTGAAACAGAAAATCTCTCCTCTGTCGTTAGCAGGTTTGTTTCTTTTGTTTTAAGGCAAATAAAGTTTCTAAATCTAATTATTAGAGATGTGTGTTCAGGCCACCTGATTTATTCCCCGGCCGGGTTCCCCAGGTGAGCCGGAGCAGGGACCTGGAGTGAGACCCCAGCTGCTCGGCCTGCGTCTCCTCAGGGTTTCAATCACGTGCTGGATTCTGATCAATACTCAGCGCCTGGAGAGGAACAGATCACCGAGCTACAGCTGGACTCCAGCTCGGTGTCCATCCCCCGGCCAGTTATGAATCAGCATCCTCTTCCTCCAGAGGACGGGAAAGAAAAACACACGCACACCGAGTTGGGAGAGAAACTGAACCTTGACCCCTGACCTCTGGCCCCTGACCGCTCTGTCTGATGGCCTATCGATTACGTCTGGCCTCGGCTGGGTAATTGTTGCCTTGTAATTACTTCAAGTGTTGTGTTGGGCTGCACATAATGGACATTTTGCCGTGCGAATATTGCAGACCACACTCGCTTTTCTTTCAGGACATTACACGATGCACCGGACAGACAATTACACAGATTTGCCTGCGAGTCCAATAGCTTTAAGTTGAATAAAAAGTGATTTCAGATCGGAGAGAGGAGCTGGAAGATGTTAGAAGTAATCAGGCGTGTTTCTGATTCCTCTTGACGAATCCTCGAGAGGGATTTGAGGTGAGACAGAGAGGAGGCCTCCTATTGGCTGAAGGAAACCAGTGGATGACCTCTGTGTGGTGGACGGACGTTCTCATGTTTTGGTTTGAAAGGGATTTGAGTTTCTTGGGGATAAATACACAAAAAAATCTTCCAACACATCATATATGATAAGACATGAACGGTATTTTTTATATTCATATTCTCTGTATTGAAATGTCCTAAAACAAAAGCAGCATCTTCCCCCGTGAGTCACGAACACGACTCTGTGACTCGACCTGTTGCCGCCGTCGTATTAAAAATGAAAGAAAGGATCTGGCTTGTCTGTCGCTGACACGTCCACCAGAGATCTCAAAATCTTCTCGGCAAATTGAGTTTGTTGTGTATACAAGTAGCTGCCAGATTTAATATTGAATGGATGATCCAAAATGGATTTTTGATCCCGTGAAAATGAGGGGAGATGTCTGTAACAACAACAAAAAGCTGGAAAGAAGAGGAAAAAAAATCCATAACCCTCTCAAGCTAAAATCCTGCTCCCGGGCGCGGAATATATTATCCTCTCCCCTCGCTCCCTCTCTTCCCCTTGTACCAGTTGTTTTCATGTAAAGAAAAACCTATAGGCTTGACCTCCGCGTCAGGTTGCCACTGGCGATCCACAGATTGCAAGTTTTCAATGCTCGCTCCTCGGGGAGGGATCCCAGTCAAACCCTATAAATATTTCAAGACTAGTTCTTGCTCCCTGGACCTCTTAGCAACTCCCTGGCCTCTGCTGGCGAGCGAATCCTGACTGTTTACACTCGCCACTAACTTGTCATCACTTTAAATTCAGCCGTGTGCAGTGGCTTAATGAGAGAGGCAGCTCCGACCATATTGCATGTTTAAATGTTTTGCCAACAATCAGCCTGGAAAGCCTCATGGATGCTGATCAATATTTTTCAAGTCTAAAGGGTTTTTGCCGAGAGGAGGAAACATAAAAAAAGGCACAGAAGATTTAGCTTAAAACCGATTCCATGCTGTGTGTGTGTGAGCGACAGATTCACATGTCGGGAGAGGAATCCCGTAAAAAAATTAAATGTTGAAGTGTCGGGAGTCTTTGGAGATACGTCTCGACATCTGGTCGCCATCTGAGGGAACCTGGAGCAAGGCCAAGGATACTCCAAAAAATGAAAATGACTTCATTATGAGGGAATTATCAGCGGAGACCGACTGGATAGCTGGAACACAAGCTGAGGGAGCCGTTATGAATCACCACTGTAGGAAGCTTTATATGCATATGTCATAAATGAGGAACTTTAACTGAAAAATCATCAAATTTCTTTATGGATTGTGTGCGAAAGAGTGAAAACCCCACATTTCACGTGCACCTTCCTCCCTCCAGCTCTCCTCTTCTCCTGCTCCTAATATAAAGTGACATGATTTGTTCACTGCTGTTCGAAAAATACGGTATTTTTATCAAGGCTCTTAAACTCTTTCAAGTGATAAAAATTGCTCTCAGAGGGAGAAAATACAACAGTCGCCGGCTTAACAGTTTTAATTGTTGCGTTAAACAAAGGGATCGAGGCGGCGTAAGAGGATCAGTGTGACACACAGTCCCAGCGGTGCCTCCATCATACACACAACACACACATGGCAACAAAGAGGAGAACACAACAGCACTGGAGAACTTCCAGGAATCCATTTCAACATCAGCGGCGGGAGAAGCAAAGATGCGAGAGACAGAACCGGGGACGGAAACGCTGGCTTCACCGGAGTCACGTGACCTCTGATGTGGTTAAACTACGCTCGGCAAATCAAATCAAATCAAATCAAATCAAAGTTTATTGTCACCAATGACAGCGTGAAATTCTTGGGACATGGCAGGCCGCATCTACACCGTAGACAGGCTTTACAAAAATTTTAAAAATGTACATACCATATAACATATAACGTATAACCTAGTTAAAGGAAGCAGCAGTTTACAGGGTGAAGGACAGTGGTGTACAAAGTACTTGAAAGCCATACTTGAGTAAAAGTACAGATATCTTACTTGAAAGTGACTTCGGTAAAAGTAAAAGTCACCCGTCAGAAAATGACTTGAGTAAAAGTCTTAAAGTAACTCATATTTAAAGTACTTAAGTATCAAAAGTATCTGGTGTTGAAATGTACTTAAGTATCAAAAGTAAAAGTAAAAGTACCAAAATTAAAAATGTAAAGTGCTTTTTATAGTAGTCCTATACAGACACAAAACAACCCAAAATGTTTCTCCTCAAGATTTATCTCAACTGACTGAAACATTTTAACAACAATATGAATATAATGTATATAATGTTTAATTTTACAAATTTTGAACCCTAGATGAGAGAGAGAGAGAGAGAGAGAGAGAGAGAGAGAGAGAGAGAGAGAGAGAGCTGCGCCAACCTCCGCTGCTCAAGTAACGAGCCAGTTTGAGAATGTAAGAAGTAGAAAGTACACATATTTTTGTTCAGTGTAACGAGTAAAAGTAAAAAGTCTTCAGGAAAAGAAATACTCAAGTAAAGTACAGATATGTGAAAAATCTACTTAAGTACAGTAACAAAGTATTTCTACCTCGTTACTTCCCACCACTGGTGAAGGAGTGGGGAATATTAAATGAAATAATACGAACATATGTGTAAGTACCTATGAAGTGTGACCTGTGATCTTGAGGCCACACAGGGTTCTAGGTAAAATAATAATTTAAATTACTGGTATTGATGATTGATAAGATGTTCCTGAGAGAGTATGGAAGAACACATTGCAACGTACAATAAATAAATGTATTTAACTCTAGTGGTGAGTTTATTATGAGCTGGGCTAAGTGGTACAGACGGTTTCCATAATCCCGTGTGACGACCCCGACATAAACTTGGTGTTTGGATGAATGACCCACTGAGTTGTGTGTTAGCGCCGGTGTAAACAGGATTAGCATTGGCAGGTATCAAGCTCTGTGGGGGAAAGGACCCGATGCAAACACCGGCTAATGAACCCGACGCCGGTTTCCTGACAAGGGAACGAGATGAGCGGAGGAGAAGTTGAGGGACGAGTGAATGGGCGGAAGATTGATTAGTTTGGAAAACGTCCAGCGGGTCAGTTATTTTTTAACGGCTTGTGGACGATTTCCAACGCAGAGCATCATTCCAGGCGCCGCCTTTTGTCTCGGCGCACGTTAGCGGCGAGGCGGGTTGATCTACTGTATCTCCATTGAGATCAGAAGCTGCTGCATCGAGCTGCCTGGTGTAACGATGGGACTTTATTGGGTCTCGTCTAAATCTGTCCTGTAACACAGAAGCTCCCACAATGAGGCCGGGAGAGAAATGGACGCCACCTGGCAGTTTGAAAGAAGGACAGCCGTTTCCTGCTGTAATCCATTCAGTGGAATCACCTGGGGCCGCCCCCCCCCCTCCCTCCCTCCGCTCCCTAAACACCATTCAGCGGCGACACACTGATGGAGTGCCGGGTGAGGAGAAAGCCAAGTGTCCCTTTTTTTAGAGATGATCAACAATCATGTTCCCTACAACCATTGTTCTTTTTTCCTCTTCCTCCTGGTGTGGATGAACTCTTCTTCTTCTTCTTCTTCTTCTTTCTGGTACAGTTCCTCAACTGCCTGACTGGAGAACAAACTATGACACACACACACACAGACACACACACACACACACACACACACACACACACACACACACACACACACACACAGACACACACACGCTCACTAAATATTTGTTGTCACCTATTCACGAGAGGAGCGGCTGTAAATCGTGTGTCTGTGTGGAAAGATCGAAAGCAATTACCATTAGACGCTGGCTATCGTGAGCCGGGTGTGCATCACCCTGAGCGGCTGGCGCTCGGCGCTCCCTCGCCGCCGGCTCCGTGTGCAATTTAGCCGACGGATCAATAGCCCGAGGCAGTTAGTGGCGCTCGCCAACTCCCGTCCACCGCCTCGCAGGACGCCTCGCCGTATCCACACGGCGGGCAGATGTCAAAACGTTAGAGTGGCCGGAGAAATTGTTCCTGTGAAACGTTATCGACACACTTTAACCTCGAGTTTCCACAGGGGGGGGGCCCGCAAAGTCAATTCTCATTTAGGAAGGTGGCGAGGCGGCAGGAGGGGGGAGGGGGCGAGGCCGGAGGGGGTCACGGGGTCAGAGGTCGGGGATTGGCCCAAGGTCAAGGTGACAGCAGGGAGGCCTTCATCTCCACCGTGGCCTTGGAAGGAATCAATACCATTAGAGAAGGTGTCTGATCCATCACTGCCTCCTCCTCCTCCTCCTCCTCCTCCTCCTCCTCCTCCTCCTCCTCCTCCTCCTCTTCCTCTTCCTCCTCCTCCTCTTCCTCCTCCTCCTCCTCCTCCTCCTCCTCCTCCTCCTCCTCCTCCTCCTCCTCCTCTTCCTCTTCCTCTTCCTCCTCCTCATCCTCCTCATCCTCTTCCTCTTCCTCTTCCTCTTCCTCTTCCTCCTCCTCCTCCTCCTCCTCTTCCTCCTCCTCCTCTTCATCAGTACTAACATCTTCTATTTTCACTTCCTTTCTCTTACTTTAGCCCTATTCAGTCTTTAGTGGATTCATTCAGAAAGGAGTCGGTCTCATCTTGATACTGACCCCCGTCTCCTCCTCCTCCTCCTCCTCCTCCTCCTCCTCCTCTTCCTCCTCCTCCTCCTCCTCCTCCTCCTCTTCCTCTTCCTCCTCCTCCTCTTCATCAGTACTAACATCTTCTATTTTCACTTCCTTTCTCTTACTTTAGCCCTATTCAGTCTTTAGTGGATTCATTCAGAAAGGAGTCGGTCTCATCTTGATACTGACCTCCGTCTCCTCCTCCTCCTCCTCCTCCTCCTCCTCCTCCTCCTCCTCCTCTTCCTCCTCTTCCTCTTCCTCTTCCTCTTCCTCCTCCTCTTCCTCCTTCCTCCTCCTCCTCCTCCTCCTCCTCCTCCTCCTCCTCCTCCTCTTCCTCCTCCTCCTCCTCTTCCTCCACTCCTGTGCAACTGCAGGAAAACGGCCCGGCAGAGATAACTTGGGCCCCATATTGTTTGAACAGCATTTTATTAAGCTGAGCGCTCTCTTTAATATTTACATTGGTGCATCGGAGGCTTCAGAGACGCTTTAGGCAATTACACACATGACCAAGTCGATAGCCACAGAAACAGCAGAAAAGCCTTTATCACGCCGCCAGGAGAGTATTGCCAATTCCGCGGCCTGGACCGTTGATGTAGTTTGCATTTCAATTAAAAAAAGGGCTGCAATACTGCTCTTTTATTCAAAGTCAGTGTCGTAAGAAGGATCCACAGAATGCAGGCAGAATAGAGTATTTTGTGTGTGTGTGTGTGTAACAAAGCGGGAAAGTCACACAACGCCGGTGTCTGGACTCGACAATGAGCGGTTACAGTATTCCAGCGTGAGAAGGATGTTCACAGCAGTTTTTATATACACCTGGAAAGAGAGAGGAGGAAGTGGATGTGGACTCAAATCAGGAAGTTGTGAGTCTGTGGATCGTCTTTAAGAGGAGAGGTGGACATTACAACTATTTGTGTGTCTGTTGTGTATGAATAACTGACGCGTGACACTGTATGTGTGTAGTTGTGTTTCATGAGGATGAATTAACATCAATACTTTGAGGCTTCCAGTGAAAACACAGATACTGCTCTTTTATTCAAAGTCAGTGTCATAAGAAGGATCCACAGAATGCAGGCAGAATAGAGTATTTTGTGTGTGTGTGTGTAACAAAGAGGGAACGACACACAACGCCGGCCTTTGGTCTCGACAATGAGCGGTTATACACCTCGAAAGAGAGAGAGGAAGAAGTGGATGTGGACTCAAATCAGGAAGTTGTGAGTCTGTGGATCGTCTTTAAGAGGAGAGGTGGACATTACAACTATTTGTGTGTCTGTTGTGTATGAATAACTGACGCGTGACACTGTATGTGTGTAGTTGTGTCTCATGACAATGAATTAACATCAATACTTTGAGGCTTCCAGTGAAAACACAGATACTGCTCTTTTATTCAAAGTCAGTGTCATAAGAAGGATCCACAGAATGCAGGCGGAATAGAGTATTTTGTGTGTGTGTGTAACAAAGCGGGAACGTCACACAACACTTGCGTTTGGACTCGACAATGAGCGGTTACAGTATTCCAGCGTGAGAAGGATGTTCACAGCAGCTTTTAAATACACCTGGAAAGAGAGAGAGGAGGAAGTGGATGTGGACTCAAATCAGGAAGTTGTGAGTCTGTGGAATCGTCTTTAAGAGGAGAGGTGGATATTACAACTATTTGTGTGTCTGTTGTGTATGAATAACTGACGCATGACACTGTACGTCTGTAGTTGTGTTTCATGAGGATGAATTAACATCAATACTTTGAGGCTTCCAGTGAAAACACAGATACTGCTCTTTTATTCAAAGTCAGTGTCATAAGAAGGATCCACAGAATGCAGGCAGAATAGAGTATTTTGTGTGTGTGTGTGTGTAACAAAGCGGGAATGTCGCACAACGCCGGCGTTTGGACTCGACAATGAGCGGTTATACACCTGGAAAGAGAGAGAGGAAGAAGTGGATGTGGACTCAAATCAGGAAGTTGTGAGTCTGTGGATCGTCTATAAGAGGAGAGGTGGACATTACAGCTGCTTGTGTGTGTCTGTTGTGTATCAATAACTAACGCATGACACTGTATGTGTGTAGTTGTGTTTCATGACGATGAATTAACCTCTGGAGCTTCAGGTGAAAACACACACACATAGTGATTCTCTCTGTGGAGGTTTTAGATCCAGACGACATTTTGCCTCTTTGCTCTGAAGTGCTCCCGGACCCTATCTGTGCCCCCCCACCCCACCCCCCCCTCGGTGGTCTTTGCCCGCTCAAGCGACCATCGACAGGCAGCAAGTGTTTGTGTGTGTGTGTGTGTGTGTGTGTGTGTGCTCGGAGGATCATAGGTGGCTTTTGATAATCACTCCCATACTCCTAAAACAAACGCAATTACAAAGTTAATTGTGTTCAAAGTGGCGGCTGGAGCTGGAAGGAGCCGTCAGCAATCATGACTGTGCTGACGGTGCAGCCAGCGTGGAGAATAATGGATGCATGTGGGGCAAATGCCGAGGGGGGGGGCGGCAGCGGCTGTGATTGCAGAGGGGGGGGTTTCAAGGGGGAAAAAAGGGAGCGAGGGGGTTTGATGAGCGGTCGGGAGATCCGGTGACATGACGCTGAGGGATGTGGTCGCTGAACGCCACCCGGCTTGACCTGCCATTTATCAGAGGATAAACAGCGGAGTCACCTGACCGGGGATCGACGCCGCGGGATTGGCCGACGGGGTTGATTAGTATGCAGGTGCTAGTGCCGCGGCCGGCGCTCGCCGTGCACACCCCACGTCTGCTCCATCACAATGAATTATTGGTCCGAGGGATGATCAATTTGAATCGGCTGCTTCCTAAGCCGTGGTCAGAGAGGAGGGGAAGGGTGTGGTGTGTGTGTGTGTGTGTGTGAGAGTCGAAAAGTTGTGTATTTTATAACCGCAGGGTTCCTCTCGTCTCACTCTAATTTTTTAGAGATAGGGAAAGGGGGGAGGGAGGGAGAGGGGTGACAACAGATGTGCTCCCTCCTTCAGAGAGCTGCTGGTTTGATGGCGACACTCGAGCGTAGCATGTAGCCCGAGGTGCTAACAGTAAATATTACAATACCACAAGATGCTCAGTGCAAACACCATTTCTTGCTCTCTGCCCCCCGTGGTGCAGCTGGTCTGCTCTACATATAGTTATATATTTACGTGTAATAATAAATATATATATATGAGCGTGCAAGGCCAAACCTCTGGAACCACGCGCCTCTTTCAAACACATTATGGTCAACTTAAGTCATGATGGAAAAGAAAGTAAATCAACAAGGCACCACGAGCGAGAGAGGAAAAAAAATGGCACTTTAAAAAAAAAAAGGCTTTCTGCAGAATAATAATCGGCGAGCCCGGGATTCATGGGATTGCATTTGGCGTCCTGTGGCGCCCGGGTGTCTTTGGCTCGCTCAGTCATTCCAGACAGAGCAGCGGTGCCGTCCCACCCTGGGCGCCGTGCAGATGGGCTCATGTGTGGAGAAATGAGCCGCGAGCAATCATTCTCTCCTCTCTCTCTCTCCCTCCCTCCCCCCCCCCCAACGCCACCACCACCCTCCGTCTCTCTCTGTTTGTCGACTTCTCCTTTGCTGCTCTCTGTTTACCTCTCTCCCTCCTCCCTTCTTTCTCATCTCTGTCCCTTCATCTCCTCCACCTCTCATTATCTGGCCCTACCTTTCATGCATCTTCTTCCTTTCTTCACCCGCCCTCCATCCATCCCTCTTCCTTTCCCTCCCTCTGTTTCTCCCCCCCCCCCTCCTCTCTCCCTCCCTTTATATCCCCTCTTTTCCCCCCGTGGTGCCTGTGTCCTGGGGCGGCGGCGTCTCGTCTCTGAGCGGCGGCGGTGGGAGTCGACTCCACGGGAGGCCGAGGCAAAACGAGCTCGCTGAGACGCAGGAGCCCATCTCAGGCTCGTGCTACCGGAAAATCTGCCCGTTCACGCTCCGCGGCGCCGCCAGACGCGTGATGAGGAGAAGCTGCAGCAGGAGAACACGCCGCCTCGGCTTTTGTTTTGGTGAAGTCTGTCATCACGGTGGCTCCGGTAGAGTCACTCGGCTTCTCGCTTCACACACACTGACCTCTCGTTGCTTTGTTTCTCACTCAGCATCATCGAAGTAGACGCCGCAATGTTTTAAACTTTACGCTGAGTTTAAACGACACTCGGTGATAAGTTTGGCGTCCGGGTCGACCGGAGGTCACCGGGGGTCAGCCAGTTTAAGTTTCACTCCAGGAAACACGAGCGGTGTCAGCTCTCTCTGCTCTCATCCTCCTATCAGGTTCACATGCATCCTGGTTTAAATTACAAACTGCATCACGAGCAAGCGAGCAATAAACGGCGAGCAATAAAAGGAGAATGAGTTTTTAAAAAAAGGAGCTGGTTGAATTGTGTTACCGGGAGGAGATTAAATAATGTATTGATCAGGTGATGGGTGATTAGTACGGTCAGCACATGTGTGGATTGTTTCAACATAATAATGTGATTCCAGGTTTCCTCACAGGTCATTCAGGACGGATCAGAGATTCTCCTCCAGCTTTGTGTGTTTGCATGTTTATGTGTATTTGTGGTGATTTGGCAAAGAAGACGCACAAACATCAGTGTGTTGTTTATTGTAACACAAAGTTAACCTTCAAGGCC
Source organism: Limanda limanda (assembly GCF_963576545.1). Classification (NCBI taxonomy): domain Eukaryota; kingdom Metazoa; phylum Chordata; class Actinopteri; order Pleuronectiformes; family Pleuronectidae; genus Limanda; species Limanda limanda. The sequence continues at coordinate 1,895,838 of NC_083658.1, read as the reverse complement.
AGGATGTTGTTTTGAAGCCTCTTTCTCCGTCGCCATCTTGATTTCTTTAAAGCCAGAAGGTACCATATTTGGAGGAGCAGTGGGTGGAGCTTAACTGAGAGCTGGAGGAGTAGCCAACGTACATCTGCACCCATTGGACGGTGCTCTCTGCCAATCAAACGGTAGCCACGCCCACAATGCATGAAGTGCTTTATGGTGTATTTGACTCTAAATGGATCATGATTTACAAAATTAATTTACAAGACTTGAAACTACAGATTGAAAAATAAACATCTCAGGAAAATGTCGTTATAAAATGAGAAGTAGAGTACTTTTCTCATAGACTTCTATAGAAACTACCAGTGGTGTCGCCCCCTGCTGGCTATTTCAGAGAATACAGGTTTCAGGCACTTTTTCGGAGCTGGACTCTCGATCAACACAATTTTACGGGAGCTTCATATTGAGCCGCATGTTTGAAACTACAGGTCGTTATTTCTGATTCAACTGATATTTATGTGGTCATCAATATATCTCCTGAGATATTCTGGCTTTACTAGAAAAATAAAGAGTACAAAATGTGAGAATTGTTTCCCTGAAATTGCCTTGGCTCTAACGGGATCTCTCACACACACACACACACACACAGACTTGAAACTACAGATTGAGACATGAACATCTCAGTAAAATATCGTTATAAAGTGAGAAGAAGAGTAATTTTCTCATCGACTTCTATAGAAACAACCGGTGGAGTCGCCCCCTGCTGGCTATTTCAGAGAATACAGGTACTTTTTCGGAGCTGGATTCTAGATCAACACGATTTCATGGAAGCTGTCGTGTCGTCCATCTTCATATTGAGCCGCATGTTTGAAACTACAAGTCGTTATTTCTGAGCCAACTCATATTTATTATGTGCTTATCAATAGAACTGAGATATTCTGGCTTTACTAGAAAAATAAAGAGTAAAAAATGTGAGATTTGTTTCCTTGAAAATGCCTTGGATCTAACGGGTTACCTCTCACACACACACACACACACACACACACACACACACACACACACACACACACACACACACACACACACACACACACACACACACACACACACACACACACACACACACACACACACACACACACACACACACACACACACACACACACACACACACACACACACACACACAGCGTCATGGTCTCACTCCATAACATCCCACCCTCTTACCCTCCAGCTCACAGGATCCGTCACCCTGTTCACTTGTGTTTCAGCCCTCGGTGTTAACACACTGGAGACTTCACCTTGTGCTGCTGCCCTGTCTGGTTGTGTTATGCTTTATTGTGTTACCGGCCCGTGCTGGCTCGCTCCGTCACGTACAGGTGGAGCCACTTCCTGTCCGCTTACATCTCGCCGTCTCCCTCCGTTAGCGCCGCAACCGCTTTGTCCCGGCTGTTGTTTTTTTTTACAGTACAGGAGAGAGAGAGGGAGGACGGGGCGGGATGAATGAGCGAATACGGAGGGTGAAGGTTTGGGCTACAGTTTGTCCTTCCCCTGGAACCCCCCCCCCCGCCTTCTCTCGCCCGCCCCCCCATCTTCCACTATCTGAAAAATTCAATAGACTAACCTTAAGAATTTAATTGATGCTGCCAACGGGATTACAAAAGGGCCGGCTGGCTCGGCCGGGGACAGCTGATTAGCAGCGGGGGTAATTGTTAATTGATTGATGTATCTCCTTACCTCTCTCTGGCTCTGTGGGTCTTTTTAGAGAGCGTTTTGTTTGCCACGGCGGCGGCGCCCGTGCAGCCGGACAGGGCATTACCATACATCTTTGTGTTTTTTCCAGCTAGTCTCCTGGATATCTTTGTGTGCTAAGACAAAGGGTTTGTGAGTGAGGTGGGTTGGAGGTCACAGATATGAAGGTAAAGGGCAGCGAGTCCCGTTTGTGGTTGACAGGCTCAAAGAGAACCGACAACCTGCAGCCACATTCCTCCTTCTGTCTTTTTTGTATTTTATTCTCCCACTCCTTTGAATTCTGCTGGGTTTTACTTCCTGATTCTGCTAACCTGCGTTTTCTATTTTCAGAAATTAGCGCAGAGGAGATAAAAGCCCGGCTGATTAAAAAAGGAGCTGTGATAATGATTTGAGAGGAGCGAGAGAAGAGAAGGCAAAGAGGAACACGGGGTTGGATTTGTGTGCGTAAAGTGATGCTTTGGGTGGTAACACAATCCTCGTTGGGTTGGACAAACACAAACACTGTCTCCATTATTCCCTCTCTTCTGCGACTACAAGGCCTCGTTTCATTCCCGGCCCTCTCCCTGTGAAAACCCTCGGCTGTGATTGTCCGAGCGGCGACTCCGAAAGCTTCCGCCGCGGCTATTTCTGCTCACCGCCGTCCGAGCCAACGCCGAACCCGCTGCCAAGCGCTCCCCCGGCTCTGGCAGCGCACCGGGCTGACCATCAAGCAATTACACGGGAACTTGGCAATCGGGAGGAAATCCAGTCATTAAAAGGGCTTAACACTGGCAGAGGGTCGGTGTTGGTGGCGAGCCGAGGCGCCCGCCGCACCCCCGTGTTGAATGGGACAACTGAAGGGACTTGTACAGGGGGATTTCATAGACTAAAGATCTGGCAGGGGCCGAGTGGGTTTGTGTCATTGTGTACACGAACACGCATCTGTTCATAAACACGCACGCTCCCCCGCTCCCACCAGATGTTCTCATTCACACACCAGGCGTCCGCAGCAGGATTCGATATCACGCTGTAGGGTAAGAACCTCCCACTTCTGAAATGTGAACTTTTCAGCAGCTCCTCAGCTTCTTCGCGTGATGACAGCGTGTTTCTCCGCCGGCCCGGTGAACCCGAGGCGTTTGAAATCGTGCTCTCGTTCAAACTGAGGTGAAAAGGTTTTTGCACAATGACAGCGGCGGCGGTGAGGAGGAGGCGGGAGCCGCGCCCATGTCCAAGGTCACGGGCTATCGACTGCAGCGGACGTAAACAGTATTGGATTAGAAGTAGAACTGGTTGAGGTTTCAACACATTGATTTAGCTTCTCATCAAGGCTCCGGGAGCAAAAGGCAAGGCCAGCGCACTCTGGTTCCACGCCAAACACGTGCGTTTGGTATGCACGGCACACGGCGGCTATATAGTATTCAGAGAAATATCAATTAATGGAACCAAAACAGTTGTTTGAATATATACTCTTCACAAACCTGATCTGCATATTGTTTACACGCTATAGATGCGTTTCAAATCCACTTATCATCATGATATCTACGATTGTACCACATCGCTGGACAGGAAGTGGATTCTGGGGCATCTTAATATGTCAGGCGACCTCTGACCTCACACTTGTTTCTGAAACAAACCTTTTATAATCAGAATCATTGCTTGTTTGGTCAGGATGAAAATCTAAATACTTCAAGAGACATCAAATGGATGAAATACATGACCAACTGCATATTATTTAATCCGCTCACGGGTCGTTATGTGCTCTAACATTTATGATGCTGCGTGGAATCTTTAAAATTGATCCTCTGGTTATGAAGAAGCCGACAAGGTCGAGTCGACTCCAGCGTCTCCACTCGAGAAACAAGCTGCGATGAATAAAGAGACGCTGCTTTAAAACCACGTGTTTCCTGTTAATGTCCGTATCAAGAGGGACGAGTGTGACAACCTGTGTCAATAGCTCATCATCAGAGGCCACAACCCTCTGAAATGTCCGTGGACGAGGATGGCGTCCGCGGGCCGTCCTCTCTCTCTCTCTTTGCTGAGGCCTTGGAAAGTGCACTCCACTGCTGAACTGCCATTGAACTCCTCACAATTAGTTTCCTCCCCTCCCTTTCCTCTCCAGCAGCGGCTGTGAGCAGTGAGCTGAGCACTTTTCAGATGAAGGTATCCCTCAGAGATATTTAAACTCCCTACGTACCGGCGCTGCCTCCGGGAGTGTGCATGGGATGGTTATTAATGCATTATTTACACACGCTTCCTGCTGTCTCCTATTGTGGCTTGGCTTGATTAAAAGGGATATTGCTAAGGAGGCAGTTTTTTGCGCACTGTGGTAGGAGAAAAGAGAAGTTACTTTGTCGGGAAGGACTTTTCCTTTTTCTTTTTTGGACGTATTGAGAGTTTTGTTGAATCCAGATAAAGATACGATTAGGAAACAAGCTCCTGGGTTAAAAACTAGCAGCAGATTCAGTGAGAGATGTCAGCAGGTTGAGTTGTTATGTTCAGAGATGAGTGCAGCGGAGTGTGTACTTGCTTGTGTGTGTGAGGTGAATTGATGACATGTTGTTATTTTACCTGGTAGTTGTTATGTGAGTAAAAACCAAGTCCTCGTCTGTGCAGAGTCCAAACGTCAAACTCAGAATCCCAAAACTCCCAGAATCCCTTGCAGCTTTTCCTCAACCAGTCGAGCTAACCAGAAAAATAAGACATTAAAATTTAGTAAATCAAAAAACAGCAGAGGAGAAATACACACCCTGTCCAGGTTGTATTCAGGCTCCTACATATACACTACGACCCAAATTATGTATAATTACATGAATCTAAATGGATATTTGAACTGCTAATTGGAAAATAGTAGATGTGTTTATATTGTGGTAATATCCCTGCAATTAAGAAAATATTTATCTGAATTATTTGCTTTATTCCAAACAAACTTCTTAAGTCGTGCTCCAACAAAACCATAAACCTCTGTAAACCCAGAACTCTATGCAAAAAGAGTTAATGTGATATTATTCAGTTCTGTGAAACCAGTCAGGCTAACCAGAAAAATAAAACATTACAACTTAATAAATTAAAAACAGCAGAGGAGAAATACACACCCTCTCCAGGTTGGATTTAGGCTACTACATATACACTTCGACTCAAATTATGTATAATTACATGAATCTAAATGGAGATTTGAACTGACAATATTTATCTGAATCATTTGCTTTATGTCAGACAAACTTCTTAAGTCGTGCTCCAACAAAACCATAAACCTCTGTAAACCCAGAGCTCTATGCAAAAAGAGTTAATGTGATATTATTAAGTACCATGAAGCTGTGGAGGAGTTCCTGTGATGGAAGGTGTTTCCCTCACTTCTGTTAATGTGCCTTATAACCCACTTCCTTCATCTCTAATTATTTCTACATTACATTGGACTTCAGTGCTTTACAGCCGCCGCTTTAATTAGAACATTGTGATGTAGTGAGAAGACGGCGGATGAAACGAGGCCTCAGTAATAATTCCCCAGTTAAATAAATAAAGTCCTCCTTATATTGGACGGTCACGGAGGAGCATGTTTTAGTGGTATTCTAATTGAAATACATGATTCCGACAGCTTGTTTCTGCAGTTAGTCGCACTGAACCATATCTGATTCGTCATTAAGTAATTATGAATGCTAATGCAAATAAAGCACCTTTCAAACGGAGCTCTCCCGCTCTGTGTCCCTCCTCGCGAGGAAATTAATCACTCGCTCCTCCGCGGCGGAGGGGAAGACGGCGGCGGCGGAGGAAGGAGGCGGCCAGCTGCGGGACGGTCACTTCTCTCTCTTTCTGTTGAGATATGAAAGAGAGGAGAGACATTAATGATGTCTGGGGGATTCCACCGGGGAAAGTGGTAAAAGGGAAAATGAGAGCACTGCTCCTTCTCTCCTTCGTCCTCCCTTGTTCCTTGTTGCTTTAATAAAAGCAAGCGAGGGAATTAGAGAGGGAGAGGAAAGAGAGAGTCGCTTAGAAGTCGCCCGTAAAGCACAAGCCGGAGCATTTTGCAGCAATTACAGACAGATTGGGGATTTAGATATTAGTGCCCGGTGGTCCATTAGCTGGTAATTTGCCTGTCTTTTTTCCTCCACTCTCAGTAAAGGAGTGTTCGTGCTTAGATCTCTTCCACTCTAATCCTGTAAATAATAGCTGCATGGAGGCGAGAGGAGAGAGAGAGAGAAAGGAGAGAGAGAGAGGAGAGAGAGAGGAGTGACACGGAAAAGAGCTGAGTCGGGGGGGAAGTTGATGGATGGACTGATGGACTGACGGATGGATTCAGGGGGAATTTACACAGTTACAAGCAGCATCACTGCACATCAGTAAAACACCATATTAATCATCACCATGCAACGAGATAAAGGCTTCTAATATGAAAATGTGCGTTTTCCATATTCCAGATATAATCCACATCTTTCTAACAACCTTCTCTGATTTACTTACTGAAGAATAAAAGTGTTTTTAAAGCAACGCTATGTAGATTTGACTGAGCAACAGCGCCCTCTGCAGCCACACGTGGGGATTGAGTCTAAATTGGGTTCCATGTCCGAGCGATAAAGTGGTTTATCAATCTGAAACACAGAAATTACCCATGATCCTCCGCTTCCTGAACCAGAAGAGATGTGTCTGTAACAAATCCACCAAACTCTGTTCAGAATTCTTCATTTTTGAGAAGTTTCCTGCTGAATATTGGAGATAAACTCTGGTTTTTAATAACTTCTGAGTCTTTTTAACTGATCTACAGTTCAGCTTCATCTGTCTGGAGCTGATTCTGACAGTTGAAGCTGTGACTCTCGGTCTAGGTCGGACTTGTACCTGCACCTCCATCACTTCCAGACCCTTCTCAGGACGAGTTGTCTTTATCATCAGATGAAGGCTGTGTTTTCAGTATCGCTAATAAAACAAAATTAAGAAATAAGGAAGCCTCAGAAACAGGAAGCATGAATATGAAGCGCTCTAAGAGGACGCTCGATGTTAATCACGTCCCATGAAGCAACAGTACAGTAATTGGCTTGTCCAGAAGCTTCTCTGATTTACTCACTGAAGAATAAAAGTGTTTTTTAAAGCAACGCTATGTAGATCTGACTGAGCAGCAGCGCCCTCTGCAGCCACACGTGGGGATTGATTCTGATGGGTTCCGTGTCTGAGCGATAAAGTGGTTTATAAAATCTGAAACACAACTGAACAGTGGATTATTATTACCCATGATCCTCTGCTTCCTGAACCAGAAGAGAAGCGGCTGTAATAAATCCACCAAACTCTGCTCAGAATTCTTCATTTTTGAGAAGTTTCCTGCTGAATATTGGAGAAAAACTCTGGTTTTTAATAACTTCTGAGTCTTTTTAACTGATCTACAGTTCAGCTTCATCTGTCTGGAGCTGATTCTGACAGTTGAAGCTGTGACTCTGAGTCTAAGTCAGACTTGTACCTTAACCTCCATCACATCAACACCCTTCTTGGGACCAGTTGTCTTTATCGTCAGTTGAGGCTTCGTTTTCAGTATCGCTGATAAAACAAAATTAAGAAATAAGAAGGAAGCATGAATATGAAGCGATCTAAGAGGACGCTCAATGTTAATCACGTCCCATGAAGCAACAGTACAGTAATTGGCTTGTCCATAAAGCCTGTTATGAGCCAGTGCTAGCAGAGTATTGAGAGGGGACACTCGTCGTCCCTTTGGCCTCGCCCTGGGACATGCGAGCTCGGGGGGGCATTAATCACGGTCCCGCCTCCATCGATCGCCCGGATAATGGTTCTGCTTATCACCTCACTGGTTTCTAAAGGGGCAAATGCCAGAGCCGTACAGAGATGCCCTCAGCATCCACTCTTGTTTATTAACTGAGCTGCACTCGGGTTTAAATCTTCCTCCTCTCTGAAAATAACAAGGAGTCGTTATTCACATTCCAGCCAATTTACAGGAAACAAATAATAAAAGCAGCGGCGTTGTTTACATAATGTGTCGTCGGCTCACTATATCAGCGGTGGCATAAAGAGTACCCATCCATCTTTCTTGTCTCCTCCCCCTTTTACCGCCTCTAATCTCCGCTCTCTCATCTCTCTTTGCGAGAGGAAGAAGGTTAGCCGAAATCTCCACAGATCAATTAGGAAGGGAAGCTGCCCTTCAGACGGAGAGAGGGAGGAGAGGAGAGGAGCGAGGGAGTGGAGGAAGTGATGAGAGTATAAGTGAGGCAGAGGAGCGGTGGAGGTGATGGAGGGAGGGAGGAGGAGGGAGGAGGAGGGAGCAAAGGGCGGGATGGAAGATAGGAGGAGACGATGGATGGAGGACTGGGAGGAGTGAGCGGAGGAGGAAGAGGACGCCGTGACATTTGCATTTCGGCGCCGAGCACAGACTCGCCAATCTGGCTAATAAGTCCGCCGCTAGTTGGCTACTCTCCCTCTCTCCCCTCGGCGCTCCGCCCTAATAGGCCGACGCCGCCGAGCGAGAGGCGTCCGAGCTATTAGTATCTGTCAATCTGGCTGAAGGAGGCGAACTCCGAGGACCCCGGGGGGATCAGCGGCCCTTCGGAGGGGCTCGGTGGCCCCCGGTGAATCCTCCGGAGAGAGAGACGGCCCCTGGAAGTTGTGAAAGTTGAAACCCTGACTTTGGAGGATCTGCGGTTTCAAGGGGACGGAGGAGAAGAAGAGTGGGAAGAGACGGAGGAAGGAACTCGGCTAATGAACCCAAACTGGATCATATCAGGAAATCCTGCTCAGATAAAATAGATCTTGTAATTTCTAACGCACTTTTAATATTTATATTGACCTACATAACCTTTTAGCTGAGGTGGATTCAAGGAAATTAAATCACAGTCAGAAAAAGTACGAATTTAGACACTGGAGGAACATTTCAACTGAAGATTTCAAAGGGTTAAATACTTGATCATGTGAAATTAAGGTTTAAATTCATATAAAGAATATGAATAAAGAGATAAATCCAAGTCACGGTCCTGAAAAAGACATAAAACAAACCTTAAATTTAAATGAAAGTAGATCTGGTGCAGTCCCGCCCACACAGAGAACAATATAAAACCAATAGTCTCTCCTCCAGTGGCTTCGTGGTTCTCGTTCTCAGATTGTCGGGTGACGAGAGTTCAGCTCAGGCCGGTGAATGATTTTGTGAATCACTGCAATTAAACCAGCACTCCCCCCCCCCCCACACTCCCCTAATAGAGCCATTTGTAGAGCTGAGTCAGAAAAAGGAGAACTACTGTGGGAGGGAACCTCGTGCATTTACGACCTTTCACACTTCATAAAACAAACGTAGAAGTTATTCTTCTTCTGTGTGAGAAGTGAATATTTGACTCTCTGTGCCTCATGCATCATAAACTCCCCGTGACGCGTGTTCTCAGTGGTTATGTTAATGGCGTCCTCCGGGCGGCGAGCACGTGACACCGGGAGGTTTTCATATATGAACAGTGGCATTAAGTTGTGGATAATCATGTTCTGCGGCTAATTTAAGGTAATGACAGTGTGAGTGTGTAAGTGCACAGTGTCTCCCTCTCCTCCTCCCCCCCCCACATCCCTCCCTTATGTATTGGTAATGAGGTGTAGGCTTATTGACTCAGGGTGGAGATATGATTATCTCTCCTCCCCTCCTCCATCCCTTCAGCCCCCTTTACATTCTCCCGCTCCCTCCCCACCCGGGCCATTCATCACAGGGGGATAAGGCGTGTTTGTTGCATGTATATTGATTTGTGCTGATTGTACGAAAGCAGAGAGACTCATTACGCATCAGAGATGGAGGAAGAGGCGCCGGGACCCCACCGGGAACCTGCTGGTGTCTCCGAAGGCCCAAGGCCTCCAGCTTCCTCTGTGGATGAGGATCTGCAAAGAGGATCGGCTCCAAATGGAATCAGAAGAATACAGGATGTGTTTGGATGTAAACTCCTGCGTCAGGTGGGAAACTCTACATAATGACAGGCTTACGTTTATGATACCTGCCTTCTGGACTCTCAGACATTCTCAGAGAGTCCTCCAGATGTTAATCTTAGAAGTTCTCTACCTTTTTGAAATGACCTTTGACTCTGGGAGTGACCTCTGACTAGCTAATGGATGGGAGTAGAAGGAATGTTCTTGACCAATGTGTCTTCATGGTCGGACACAAAAACATGTCCCTCTTTAGTTAGGAATCCCATGGGGGACGGCATTTACCTGAAGTCATGGGCGGAACCAAACTCTCTCTATAAATGTGTGTAAGACCACGGCTGGTCAGACTTCACTATCTGGTCCTGGGTGATTTCTCCGGGTTCTACAGCTCGTCCTGACCTGTGAAACTTCTGTGTAATAAACATTATTATACTTGTAAGAACTGGGTCCGCGTTCCTTTCCTTCATCATCAAACTTCGACAACCACATCAACCTCTCGGCCGACCAGAAATATACTTCACAGGTGAATGTGATCTCTCTCTATCAGATCATGTCATGGTGGATGTGTGTGTGTGCAGAAGAAGGTGAGTTGGTAAAATAAAGTTTGTAACTTACATTCAGCCGCTGTCGTCTTCTTCAAACCGCTCGTCTTCTTCCTGACAACAAAGAAAAGACGTGTTTAAGTAGGTTTGCAAAATTCCGGGAATATTCAAAGTTAGAAACTTTCCATGGGAATTAACGGGGAATATACGGGAATAAACGGGAATTAACGGGAATTAAAGGGAATTAAAGGGAATAAACTGGAAATGTTGTGGGTAATTTATACTAACTGTATTCACCTTGTCATATACAGACATAAATATTAACATTTTGTTTTGTTATAGGCTGATTTGAGCCCTGAGGAAACTTTGGGCACTTGACTATATGCTTCTGCATCGTTGTGTCATTCTTAACATAGGTCTTTGCACAGTATTTGCAAATGTACACAGCCTTTCCTTCTACATTGGATGAGGTGAAATGTCTCCACACATGAGAGAGTGCACGTGGCATTGTTCTGTAGAATAAGATGAGAAAAAAGTTTGTAAAAAAACACTAATGCAATGCCAGAGATATAAATAGTTAGCCAAACAATTGGAATCGTCTGTAAACATATTTTATAATTGATGGATAAATGAATGGAAATAGTCTAGATGAACAGATGAACAATCCTCAATCAGCATGCTAATATATTTTCCCAGTAATATCATGGAAACTTACCTGACTAGTCCTAGTGTGTGTGTGTGTGTGTGCGTTTAGGCAGAAGAAGGTGAGTTGGGAAAATAAAGTTTGTCACTTACATCCAGCCGCTGTCGTCTTCTTCAAACCGCTCGTCTTCTTCCTGACAACAAAGAAAAGACGTGTTTAAGTCAGTGAATCACTCGTTCACAGGCCAAACAGTCTAATCACGTGTTTTTCTTAACTTTCCTAAACCTAATAGAAGCTTCGCCACTTAAAAACAACATGTGGTCGCCTCTAATCGGGCCTCATCTTATCAACCTGACCCGTTAACCCTCAGAACGGGAGAAACCACGGCACTTGAAAACTATTAAAGCTGAAAAACATCCTCCAGAAGTGCGTGTGTTGCTGCTGTTGTGTCTATATGAAGAGTTGGGTCACTTCCACTCGGGCTAATGAGTTTGCTGGCAGCGTTTCTCTGTGTCTAATGACATCGTTGACACCGATGCTACATATTGTGTCACGGGCCTCTGGCAATCGCTCAGCAGCTGATGTCCTCACTTTGCCACCGGGGGCACGCCGCCTGGCACGGCGGAGCGGCGGATTTTGGCAAAGGCCGCCGAGCAACCCGCTGCTACTGTGGCACAGTTTGCAGGACACATCAATTTGTTCGCTGCTTTTGTGCGAGTCGATCTCTCTGGCGCCGATCCAGCGCTCGCCAACACCACCGCAGCCACGGCCTCATCTGCATATCTGTTTTATCTGATGGCGGTTTCTGAGCGAAGGGAAAAGGTAGAGAGAGAGGGAGGATAGACGGAGGGAGGACGAGTTGTTCCTCGCCATCTGGGCTCTGTTTCTTCAACGGCCGCAAATTAAAACTCAACCTGTATGGAGCGGAGAGGAGGAGGAGGAGGGAGGGTTGTCAAAAGGCAACAATACTTCTAATCTCTTTCTCCCTCTGTGCATTTTCAAAAAAAGGAGGAGGGAGGGGTGGATGGATAAAGGCGCTTTAATAATTAGAGGGATAGAAAGCTCAAACAGATGAAACAATGTCCCCCCCCCGTCTCCTTCCCCCCCCGATCGTCTGTAATGACTCGAGCGCTGATGGAGAGGCCTCTTTGAGGATGACATTCAAATGCTGACATTTGAATTATGCCTGTTTATCAGAGGGAGAATGGCCCGCCCGCTTTTGTTGTGCCTCCTTCTGTTGTGCGCAGGCTCGCCGGTCGCAGGTACTCAAGCTGGCGGGTGCATTTCAGACATCACACATTGCTACACACACACAGACACACACAGACACACACGCACAAAGCATTACGGCTCGTAGGAATCCTGAAGGGGCAATTTTAGATGGTTTTGCAAAAGTACGGGGAGAGTGCAGAGACAGTGTACACTAAAAACTTTAATGGGTTTTATTTCAAGCATTTACAGCCGAAGAGCCATCAAATTGTAACAACCAACATAAAATCACTCATCGTCACTAATCCCCCGACTGTATTGCCAGTTTATCTGCTCGGCTTATTCCTCGTGAGCGCCGAGCCCGGACGCCGTTCTGTGGCGAAAATGCTAAATTCCATCACAATCCGTGTTAACCTTCAGGAAGCATCATACACTTAAGGGAGATACAAAATTTGCATGGGGAAGATTTATTGTCTATCAGTAAAAATGGGCTGCAATGCAAAACAAAGGCCACTCCACGGTGGTGGGGTCCCCACTCGGCGGCTTGTCAAAGTTGGGATCTGAAATCGGGACGATCCATCACGTTGGCACATGAAGAATTATGGAATTCACCCCCGAGAGGAAAATGTATTCACGGGACGCGCGGTGTAAATGGATGTTTAACAAAGGCATTCAGAAGTCAGCGGTAAACGCAGGTCTGCAAGGTGTGCAAAACCAGGGGGGGGGGGAGAAGGGAGAGAAAACTGCACCCTCCAATTATCAAACTCACCATCTGAGGGATCCTCATATGCTGCTCCTGCATATTGCATATCACAAGTGAAATATTTAAACAAGCGTTCATATTGAAGCCGGTGTGATTGTGGAAGGAAGCGGACGCCGGTCAGATATCTGCAGCGCTCCATTAATTATTGCATAAGAGTTTTAATGTTCTGAGAATGAGGACTGGGTGTGTAGGAGTGATAAGAATATATACATATACTCACAGATCAGTACTTTTAAAAGCAACAGATTGTTTATGATTCAATCTTTTACATCCTAACATTGATCTGCTACAGTTTACAGGAAACCACGATGTCTTGTTTTGACGTATGTCTTTAATCAAATGATTAAATTGCTGAACTACTTCTTAAAATTAGATTTTAATCCAGATTTTATCCAACATTGATTTAATGTAGTTTCAACTTTTTGTGTGTTTGTGAACTGCACAAACTTTCAAGTTCAAGGAAGCAACTGCAACTGATGCATATCTTTATAATTAACTAAAAATTTAACTAGTTTGTAGTTTATATTCTTAATTTGTTATATTTGTGCTTTTCTTATTCATTTATAGCTTATAATGAAGTTTATGTTTAAACAGTAAAATATCAAACCTCTTGGGAATCACTGACAAAAACCTTCATTTGCAATATCAGCTGAAATATGGTATCTGAATTTCTTTACTCTCTAATATCGGTATCAGCCACTTGTAAGTGAACAAAGTGGAAAGTGTCTAGAATCATGTTTGTTATTGCAGTTATGTATCTGTGACATTCATCTGTTAAACACTTTGCTGAGTTCACGTTATCTTTTTGCACATTGGAGAAGTCATATGTTCACGAGTCAGTTAAAAACTAAAGAAATTCTAATTATGTCAGTTTTTCTTCCTTCTCCTGCACCTGATGCTCTCGCCTCTCACCAGGAGAACCTGTGTGTGAATGTGTCTCTCCTCCGGTGGCCGGGCCGTGTGATCACCATATTGGCATGTGAAAATAATATAGATTGGGAACGTGAGAGGGAGACCAAGTGGAAAACGAGATGATTGCTACAGTATGTTCTGCCCGATAAAGTGAAATTGCATTTGTCTGCGAGCTCGGAGGAGTCGGTTCACATGAGCGTCAGGATGAGGGAACTCCTTCAAGGTGGACGCTGGTCACGATATCATCCTGTATTTATATTAACAGAGACCTTTAACAGAAATTGTCCTGTTATAAAACATTTGTCGTCGGGTTATTCTATCTTTAGCGGGTTTTATTCTGCTCTTGAGGTGAAAGGTCAAACCTCTCTCTCTGTATTGTTGGACGCTGCTTCCTCCCAGCAGAGGCCTGAGAACCCAGCGTGATCTGAGTGCCGCCTCATGTCCGGAGCCTTTCAGGACAGTGGGGGGGGGGGGCGCTCACCTCACAACACCAGCAAGGTATTCACCGTCCAGCTGAGCCGTTACATCACTCACAAGCTTTTACCTGGTTTTAAAGATAATGTAAAAACTACACTTCCAAGAAAAGTGTTTTTAACAAATTTGCATGTGAAAAGAAAAAGAAGATTCTATCAGATTCTGCACCGAGCTGCTGCAGTTTGTTTAACATCGTTCTCAAACTGATTCATAAACTCCCAGCTGCATCCACCATATCTCAGATAGCGAAGTTACAAGTTTCTCTATCTTGCTGCAGAGCGGATGAAGGAAATCCAAACTAACTAAACGTTAACTCTCTGATATCCTGAGTTTCCCCGGTGTCCCCGGCTGAGAGTAGAGAGAGAGTCGCGGCTCTGTGACTGACAGCAGCTTTGTCGTCCATTACACGAGGTGTAATGTGTCATTTCCAAACAAACAACCGCTTCTCTTACAGGTTAGGGTCAAGCTCGGCTGAGGTCAAGGCCCCTGTACAACACCCCGGCTGCTGGAAACACACAACAGCCCCTTTGTTCGGCGAGTTCCTGCCTGAGTGAACACGCTCTGGGTTGAGACTTCTGTTTTCATTTAGTCCTCGCTCCCGGGGCACTTCTCTCCCTCTGCCTGCTCCTCCCTAGATTTCATCGCCGTGCGCTGGGAGATGATTTTGTGAATGAAACCATGCATATCCTCGCTGCCTTTATGATGGTAATGACTGGCAGCGCAGGGACAATGGAGGGAGAAGGCTGTGGGATTCAGGGGTTACGGTTGTGGGAAATAGAGGAGGTGCGTGTGAGCGTCTGTTTGTGTGCGTCACTGAAGGGTAAAAAGCTCATATCTCTGAAATGTCAACTCGCTGGCAAATTATTCTTTCTCATTTACCACGAAAACAAATAGTTTGTTCAACCCCAGAAGAGAAATGTGGTCGTGGATTAATCACCTTGTGCAGGAGGAGAGAGAGTTTGCAGACGTTCAGGTTCTGGCAGCGTCCTGCTCGTTGGCACAAACGCAAAAGTAATGATTTTGTCGCTATTAAAACACGTAATTTGAGCTTTTATGACTCGTCACAATAATTTTCCCCAATTTGTTCATAAGGGGCTTGGAAAAACATACTTCCAGATTATCCGTTTAAAGCTTTCAGCTCAACACAGTGAGTTTAATGGTGTATTTAACATTTAAAAATAACAAATAAAAACTTTTCCCAGCACCTGAATCATTATCTTGTGGTAAAAGTAGAAACACCACAGTGTGATGTAATCTATTACAAGTAAAAGTCCCAGATTACATTCATCTGTCATGTTTTCTTGGGGTTGTTGCCATCCCAACTCGGACGATGTGCGAACGCCACAACGTGCCCGTGCAATGATCTCTTCACCATGGCAACGACAAACAAGGAAGAATTCCATTAGTGCGGGTTAAAGCGAGAGAGAGAGAGAGAGAGAGAGAGAGAGAGAGAGAGAGAGAGAGAGAGAGAGAGAGAGAGAGAGAGTTGGCAGGAAGTCAGAAATGCCAAGCCGCGGCGGCGCCCTGACAAAGAGGCTCTGACAATTAGGATGAGAAATAAGCCGGCTGCCGGATGCTGCTTCTCTGTCGCTCGCCCTCCGTCAGACGCTCTGTCCATCTCAAAACATCTCGACATAAATCCTCGTCCGTCTCGAGGTGACGTCTCTGACGAGTTCACGTTACAAACGAGACGTTTAATAACTCGATTCGTGGTCGAACGAGAAGTCGTGACGATGAAGACGTCCCAGAACCACCCGGACTGTTTGATTGACAGGTGATAATTGGGAGGATAATTGCATTACCGCTGCACCGATAGCTTCACACAGCTTTGATTTTTATTGTACACTGTGTAAATTGAATATCGTTAATATTTAAGATTGTTGGTTGATTGAATTATCGCTTGGCTAATAAAAAACATCAGATACGAGCCTTTAATAGTCATATCAGTGTCAAGGTTCACCGATACAACATTAATAAAGCGCTTTTATATTTAAAATTTGACACAATAATGTATAAGAAATGTTAAATAAGAAGTACAGTATGAGTAAGTGTATTTTTTCCTCCTCTATGAAACGTCTGCACACATCTGGCAGAGCTCATCTGGACGGACGGCTGAGAGGCCGAGGGGCCGCTGCAGGTTTAATCGCCACGTGATTGTTTGAGCATGTTACAGCTCGGAGGCACGTCGGCACGGACCACACCAGCTGACACACACACACACACATCAACACAAAAACACACACACTAACACACACATGCAAACAGGTGTGCACGGACACATGTGTACTGTATGTGGGGGAGACGGTTCTAACAGATTAGACTGATTCACCACGTCATTGATGTTGACGTGGAAGATTAGCCAATCAACAAGCTGTAAATCCATCAACTGTAACCATGTGTTCGGGACGCCAAAGAAAATACTGACTTTCAATTTAATGGGATATAAACGTACGGATGAAATAAGATTCAGACCTTGTTTCAAACATAAACTTTCAGAGTAGAACGAAGGGTTTACGAGGGAATTCGATAGCAGTTCATTGTGTCTGTGTGTGTTAGTGTGTGTGTGTGTCTGTGTGTGTGTGTGTTATAGGTGGGGCTGAGAGAAGGCCTTGCTAATCCCTCACAGTAGGTCAACCACTCAAGGAGCTGCAGCCATTATCGGCTTTAGCTTCATTTTATTAAATCACTCGCCACATCCCTGTTGTGTGTTAATGGGCTAATTTGTACCGACACCGAGCAAAGGATACAATCAATGATATGGTTTTATAAGGAGGCTTAATCAGATAACAACTTTGTTCCAGCCGGTAATTAGAAGCAGGAGTCGAGCTGCCGGAGCCGAGCAGACCTTTTCTCAGCCTGCGCCCCGGTGCACCGTGGGAACGGAGGTCGGAGGTCAATTTCAAAATTAGTTAAGCTTGACGGGCTGCCACTGACCTGCACAGGTGCTCCCACTTCCCCTGCTGCTCTGCACTTCCTCCTGCCGACCCCGCCACCCCGGGGTCACAGACATCGGGCCCCAGGTTTCCACGCCTCCCCCCCCCCCCCCATCGCCACCTCCTCCTACACCCCGGCTCCCCATGACCAGTCTGGATCCATTAGCAGAACCAGGACAAACCCCAGGCCTGCTGAGAAGACCAAAGACCACCAGAGGGCTAATGCAAAGCTTAAGCCCATCCAGCAGAAGAACATATTCGCTCTAAGTGTTTGCACACCTTGTCCTGTAGGTACGCACGGCTCGGTGAACCGATGCTTCGGTCCCGGCACGCAACCGCAGCCGGAGAAATCCTGTCCTGGAAAAACAGTGTAAAATATGTATGGACAGAGACATTTCTATCGTCTTCATCCCAGGCGGTCACCTGGTCAGCTGCAGCGAGTGTTCAAAGTCACTCATCAAGTGCCCAATCTGCTGTGGTGCCATCAAACAGAAGCTCAAGACCTACATCTCTTAAGGGAATAAAATAGAACGCTTGCTGACTTCAATGCTGCTTTCCTCTAACTTTATAATATTGTATTTTACAATTAAATGTAGATAGCCTGTTATATATATGAAGACCAATGTCGTCTGTATGAATATGAGAATGAAAGATCAAGGAAATGTTTTGGACAATCTGAAGTGGTACATAGCTGTTAATATTGAGGTGATATAATATATAGTAATTGTTGATTTTCAATCATGAATACTGACGTCTGTAAATACACACTTAAATATATTTCCCATATTATAACACTCATTCTTGCCAGAAGTGCCTTTCGAGTACTTAATGCTTTATGTACTAATTTCTAGATTTTATCTTTACAGAATATCTTTACAGATCCAATATAAACCACAGAGGGGAGTTTAAGAGTTAAATCTGCTCTTACATATAAACATGAAAACAAATGTCCTCCCTCCCTTCTCTTCACCTTCTCTCGCCCTCCCGTCTGTACTCTCAGTATGCTGGGGGGGGGGTCTGGTTGTTATTGGCGCGTCCGACCGAGAGCCGGGAAGCTAGGCCGTTGTTTTTGAGCCCCGCTGCGGTGTGGCCCCCCCGCTGCTCGGCCTGCCATGTGTAATTAAACATTTGGCCTCCACAATTACTCAGCAGTGTACACATGCCAGTGTTCGGGGCCTGGTGGAATATGCATTTCAAAGAGCAACCGATTCCCTTAAAAGTGCTGAGCTGACAGGAGGGAGGAGGGGAGAACCTTTGGGGTAGGAGGGGAGGAAGGGATGGAAGGAGGAGGAGGGTGGGATGTCTGGTGGGTGGGGGGGTGGGGGTCCGCGGGGGATGGACTGATTAGAGAATAAATGAAACTTGAAGGAGGACTTGAAAGTGGACCAGACCAGGAAGACGTGGCTTGGCAGGTAGCGGGCACAAGTAGGATGCTTGGAATCCACCGACTCCTCCTTCATCCTCTTTGTTTAATCCTCAGCATGAAGGTGGATCTGAGATAATTAACACTAAAGAGCACAGGAGCAGATGGGAAGGTTTTGCAGGTATGTGGTTGTAAAAGCAAAAGTTTAAAGCAGACAAACCGACTCACAAACCGATCGATCTGTAGAGCCGTGGCCCTGGCTTCAATAAAAAAGATGGCTGCCCTATGTCGTTACCCCCAAGAAGGCCACGCCTCCACCTCAGCCCGCCCTGATGTCAGCGGCGCCACATGGCAGAGCGGGAAAACATCTCGACATCAAAACCATCCTGCCGCCGCCGCCACTGGCCCGTGTTTACCTCGCTGACAGTAATGAAATTCACACTCAGACGCCGTCGAACACGGAAACTCTGATTTTATGCAAACACCCGCATTAACATTTGACTTTGTGTGTGTCCACGGGTGAAAAGGTTCTAAATTGCAGCCTGTCATTAAAGGAAATAAATAAATAACAAACAAAACAACCAATCAAACAGCTGTTCTCGGCACTTGGGATCTTTATGCTGCAGTGAAAGGAGGAAGAAGTGTGGAGGAAATGCAAGAAATACAGGAGTTAAAGTTGTAAGTAAACAGGTTAACACATACAAATAATTAGCTGTTGTATATTTGTGTTTAAATATAGAAAATAAAAACACTATAAGCACCAGGGGAGGGATTGTGCAACATGTGAACAGAAGCTGCACAGCTCTCCCTTGATGTTCATGATATAGAAGTGAACCTGATTAACCACTAGGGGCAGCCATGTTGGGTATTTACACATATCGCCATGGAAACTGTTCTATTTCTTCTTAAAAACATTCTCTCCTTGTTTTATAGGTGGTTGATGACCTTCAGGTCCTTTGATGTCAATTAGAGGAAAAACTAATCAGAGGAAGTTAAAGAACATTTGACCTTTGAACCACCAAACTTATAGATAACTAGGTCATTGCCTCAAGATGTTAGGTCTTCAATTTCCACTGAGAAGAGCCCGGTCCTCATTTGTGACCCAACAACTGTTTCCTTTGGTAAAACTCATCAAGAAGATGAACCGCTCTGTGCATTACAAATCACCGTACGCCGAGGTCGGCCCGCCGGTAAGATTCTCTTTCCAAAGCTCTTTGCCATCCTGCTTCCTCCTCAGAAACTAAAACCAACTCTTACTTCACTGGGCTTCGGTTGTTATTTGATATGCATGAATTTGATTTGCCGGCTGTGGCTACATGATGTTCTCTGCTCAGTGTCTGTTTCTATTTTTCAGCCGGGTGGACCAGCGCAAGAGAACCTCAAAAAAGACATTTTTAAAGCCCTAACTGAGATTAAGACCCTGAAAGAGAAGCTGAAACAGAAGGATGATCTTCTGATGAGGGAGATGGAGAAAAGGAACTCTCATTCCAGAGCTCACGTGGACGTCCCGGCCGAACTGGTTGCAAAAGAGAACGCTCTGCAGAGCGCCGAGGCCCGGTGTGCGTACCTGGAGGTCAAGTGTGCGTCTCTGAAGGCCAACCTGAACCAGAAGCTGGCTCAGACCAAGGCCACCTGGAGCAACAAGGTGGAGGCTCTGAAGAAGGAGAACGTGTCTCTGAAGGAGCAGGTGGAGATTTTGGTCACTGAACAGAACCAACTTCAAGAGAAGCTCAAACGGAAAGACGAGCTGGTGACGAGTCGTATCCGAGCCTACGTCCGCGTCCTGGATCGGCTGGTTGCAAAAGATAATGATCGGCAGAGCTCTGAGGACCGGTGTGAAACTCTGGAGTTCTCTACACCAGGAGCCGACTCAGGATGAGGAGGAGAGCAGCCGTGATGAAGAGCTGCCTCAGGATGAGGGGTGTAGATAAAAGACTCACTGTTACACTATTGATTTTTTAAATGTGTCACTTCTTTTTTGGCAATAATTGTGAACATATGATTGTTAATGAAGTCGATCCCAGTATCTCTGTGTGTGTGTCGGTTCTCTGTTCACACGACAGCGTCTCGGCTTCTAGATACAAACATTCAAAGAAAATCTAAACTTGTAAACTAATAAAATCTTGATTATTAGACAGTCTGACCTGAGGGTTTGCAGCTTGAGACCTCTTCAGGTTTAGTAACCGAGGTTTTCTTTAAGGATGCATCAACAATTAGATGAACCTCATCAGAGTTAGTAGATTATTTGAAACGACCTTGAGGGACCTTGACTCCGCCTCACACACTCGCACCCGGTGAAACCCAGTCAGAGCTTCTCACAGACACTGAAGCTGCTGGTGAAATGACAAACCAGCAGCTCACACTCCACCAGTAGCACCGAGACAAACACGACACCGCTGCATCGTGACGCCCTGGCATCCAGCTGTCACTCAGACTTGAAATACCTCAGCGTTCCTTTTCACCCCCGCCTCCAGTTTGCTATAACATGTGAATCTGCCACCTCGCTCTTATTGATAAGCCCTGACAAAAGTCTAAAGTCGGTGCAATAACTCAATAAGCCGAGGCAAACAGACAGACTGGGGAGGAAGTTAGGTTTCTAGGAAGTGTCTGTGTGTGTCTGTGTGTGTGTGTGTGTGTGTAGCTCTTTCTCCTGCATGTGTGTGCACTGAGAATGTGAGGAGACTAAGCTCCCCCATTTCTCTGAGAGGAGAGAAACCCAGCACACAAACACTCATCCTCTAGAGTCCCCCCGTGAACAATGTGGATTTTAAAAGAAGAAACCTCTCTGCCAGCCCCTTGTCAGCGGTGAAAGCTACCGACACGTCGCAGAGACGTTGGCAGCACCACCTGCCTGTGAGGCCCCGGCTCCCCTCCTCAGCCTCTTGTGTGCCATAGAGGTGCCTGTGTTCATGTCCCTCTATTGTGGTGTGGACTGGAGGGGGTATTGTGGACCTTGTCAACGGCGCTGCCATCTCCGTGCCAGCTGGCCGGGGTGTGCGCGAGCGAAGGGGGCGAGGGAGGAACCCGAACAATGCAAAGATCTGTGCACAATGGGCAGCCGTGGAAAGGCGGCATTGTTCCGCAATGATCGGCCATGCCAGCTTCCTCGTGCCGACGCCGCCGCCACAAAAGCGACACCTCGTTAAAGCGAGCTACCCCGGGCTGGCGTTTCATCCAGAAGCATATTTGAGTAAATGTGGAGCAAGGTGCACCTTTTTCCCTTTTCCTCACTTCAGAGTCCACATGTGCACACACACACACACACACACACACACACACAGACACACACACACACAGAGCGATGTGCCCTCAGCCTGCAGCCTCAACAAGCCCCAAAGTCCCTCTTTGGAAATCAAAGAGCGAAGGAAGGGGAGGAGTGGCTTCAAGGAGAACGTCTGGAATCCATCTGAGATTGAGAAATCCGACCATCATGGTTGGATCCAATTGAAAGAGGCAGGCCTGAGTAACACGCTCCGACACGGCCTTTCTCTTCCTCTCACACCCCGGCCATGTGGTCCCAGGGCGCTGCCAGGAAAGCATGTCACAGCTCATCACAGTTGCAAATGAATATTCATGCAGCGGAGGGCGCCTGTGTGTAAAGTATTTACATGTGTGCCTGATTTTAGTGCGACAAAGACAGAAAAGATTATGAGTGAGTGTGTGTGTGAATACTGTAAGTTTGTGTAGGGTTTTTTCGCAGGGTCCTGCAACAGGCCGCCGCTTCCGACATGGCCGCCGCCACTTGTAACACGCAGCGCCGCTCGCTGGCCAGACACAGTCCGAGGTCTCACACACACCGACTGGATGCAGACACACACACACACACACACATGCACAAGCGTACACGCACACACGTGAAGGCTGCCAGAGCTCCACAGATGTCCTGGCTGTTGCTGCATGTGAGTCAGAGCGGGCCGAGCTCTTTGATGGCGAGGCCTGGTGCGAGGTTCTGGGTGCGAGGATTTGAAATGCAAGGCAGGTGCACTGTCACATTCGGCTTCCAGGACAGTTTGATGCCCAGATTGGCCCCTGACCTCCAGAACAACAGCCGGCTCGCCATCTCCAGCAGGATTTAAAAAGTGCTGGTGAGAATCTACAGTCTGTAAAATCCTGTTTTGGACTCAGAGGTTCAAAGTTTGAGACGAGTTCTCACCAAAGTCTTCCTCAAGTTGTGGCATCGCTGATCTGGTTGTTCCCACAGTGACTAGATTAGCATTGTGGGAACCATAGAGCATGAATGTGAGAGGTGACACTTGTAACAGGATAAATTCTAGGATCATAAATGTACTTTCAGTGTACTTGCTGATCTCAGAGGCGCCTGCGTGATTTATGTACGTCAGTGAAACTCCCACACAACTTGAATTTGTAACTAACGTCTCACCTTGTCCATTTAATATCCATTAAAGTCTTTAAACGGTAGAAGGAGAGAAATGTCCCTCTATTAGTTTGTGTTATCACCCTCAACATTACCTACTTTTAAGGAGGCAATCATTACAGAGATGATGAGAGCTGCGACAATAAAGTAATTGCCCATACCCTTCATTTTTGGACAATTGATTTTTAAAGATACTTCACATGAAAGGTGGTTCATGCAGGATTTAGTCGGATGGATATAAAACTCCCTCGCTTGTGGGAAAGTGGAATTCAGCAGCTTTAGTACTTTTCTTAAACATAATGAACTGTGCCTGTTAGAATGTGTCGGCTAATTGAGTGATATGGAGAAATTAAAGGCTGGAGTTACTGAGACTTTAAGAACATTAAGGGAAATAATCCTCCCACAGAATTCCTTCAATATATAGAAGTAGGGAAGTTTCACGTGCACGCTCACACAAATCAACGTCACGTGCAACAGATTGGGAGTGACAGGTTCAGAGACTAAAGAGTAACAGACAAGCTGTTGCATGAGAAAGAGAAATGCATCGGATTCCCACTTGAGAGAACGCACACAACCGCAGATGAAACCACGAGCGAGCATGTGGCGAATAGACACAACAAAAACACAACGTCTGGTTGATTGTGGAACTGCGGCGAAGATAAATTAGACGGCGAAGTCTGAAGGGAAACTGGGAGCGTTGAAAAGTCTGGAGCTGGTCTACCTTTCATCCCGCGTGACAAGAACTCAATCATAGGCTCGTGTGGCCAGAAGAGGAAAAGCCACATGTGGTTCAGACATCCAGAGTAAACACATATTTCACAGGACCTGTCGACGCTGAATCCACGAAGACGCATGATGCCAAAATCAAATTCTTTGTTTCAGTCCGTTATTCCGAAGTCTAGTGAAAGTTGCACTGAAACACACACAGTTGGATAAGTGTTTATTCTGCTTTAACAGCAACTGACACTTGGATGTCGGGTCATTCTCTCCTCAGGACATTTACTACACTATATCTTTACACAGAAATTAGTGTTTGGACGCTATAATAATGTATAAGTCCTGAATATAAAACCTTTTATGATTCACATCTTAAATTGGAGAAGAATCAGCAGATAATTGAAAACACCGGTGTGGGTGCATGAAGCTCACACGGCGTAGTTTGGATGAGTGACAGTAATATGTGAGAAATGCTTGTGGAAAATATTCTATGCACTTTTTAAAAAAAGGTTTTTAATCTCAAGAGGTTCAAGAGATATTTTTGTAATATAGTGGAAAATATTAGATCGGGATAAAAATAGACAAATGTGTTTATAAAATAAATTAAATGCAGAGACTAAAGTAAAGTGACGTATCCGAACAGAGGGGACATTACACAGATTAATAGAATATATAAATAAATAATATCTTTCTCAGGTCCACGCGAGGATTTGTAATGTTATTTTTAAAAGCTAAATAAAGCGTTGAGAGAATCTAATGTTTTTTATTCTGCTTCACCTCATTTAAGGTTCAGTAACATGAATAAAAAGAGATCGGTCCAACAGTAAAGTACAGTTTTCTGTAGCAGGTATTACAACAGCTGTGAAGAAGCAGAAAAAGGCAACACTCCATCAAATGCAATTTCTTAAATCCTCATTCTAATGAGATTTAATGGGGATATTCATAGAGCACGATTGCCTGGAGCACACTTACATGCTCTCGTAAAGGTTTCCAGCTGACAGCAGACATGCATAATGCAGTCGAGATGAAGTGCTACCTTTTCAATTCTTTATCACTCAAACAGTAACAAGATCCGCCGGCTGATTCCAGAGAAAATCTACACGCTGGAAACACAGATTTCACCAGAATCCAAGGCTCAGTGACACTTTGTGACGTGGCGATGGCGTGGAGACGCTCGGAGGGCGAGGATGACGACTGACGGGAGCACAGGTGTCAGCGTGATTAATTGCACCGGGGAGGGGAATTAGCAGCCGGCTAATCAGGTCGACCAAACACACGGAGGGAAAATTAACTTTTTAAAGTGTTGGTTTTTCCTACAATCGCGGCCTGTTGCAACAGCAGAGGGAAGTTTGTTAATGGCTCATGAGTCCGTCCCCGAGGAGCGAATTATCCTGAAGGAAGCTCTGTGTTTGTCGAGTGCCAGCTCATATTTTGCAGAAGGGGCAGACACCCACACAACGTCTAGTGTGGAAACAGCTTGGCTATTGGTAAACTGGCAGCTCAGCCATGTGAGAAAATAAATCTTTGTCACCGGCTGACTCACGGAGAGAGAGAGAGAGAGAGAGAGAGACCTCGGCGACGGTTCAGCGATCCCAGTCGGAATCAGAAAAATGTCTTAAAATAAAAACAAACTCCAAGAGTCCGGCCACACACACACAACAGGAAGAGGAGATCACATCCAATCAGGTGCGGCGATTAATTTTCAGGGTTTTTTCGCTGCCGTTCATTTATGAAAACAACTGCTAAATAATGACTTCTGACATGAGGGTGATGAATGGTAGAAAAACAAGCTCAGCCACCTTCTCCAGATCGGAGTGAGTGAGGGAACATCTGGACGCTACTGGACCTGCAGACATTCGGGGTCAGTGGAAATGGCCTTTACTCCTCCCTCTGGCTGAATATTTAAATCTCCACTTCCTCCAGCGAAGCGCCTGTGCTCCCTTCACACCTGCCAATGCTTTCGGACTTGGATGTGGAAACACGATCCGCCGCTGACGTGACTTTGTTCAGCGGAGAGAAGGTGAGAGTCATCTGTCAGGTTCACCTCTAACAAGCTGTGAGGACACAATCCCACACTGTGCTCAGATGGGAATGTGGATCCTGGAGAGGTTTTAGTTTAAAATGACGTTTTGTGAGTCAGAAGCTGAGGTCAGTGGATTCAACAACGATAAAAACCTGCAACACGCTGATATTCAAGTAAAGAGTTTATCGAAAAGTCGTACAAATATGTGTTGGCGTTAAAAACTAAAGCGATTAAGAGTAAGATCGATAAACTGGGCGTAAAGGACGCCACTAACTGTCAATCAATCACACGGTATTCACGTCTTTAGAAGTAGCCATGAGAGTCGCCACCTGCTGGTCATACGAGAGAAGACAGGTTCCACTTCCCGAGTCTTCATCCTCTTCACATAAAGTCCCGATGCCTTTTTAAACCCCAGCATCTCATCCAGCTTCTCTCCTGCTTCCCTCATGGACGCAACAAACAAAGAGAAGCAGACTGGGCTTAAATATTTAAAAATCTATTGACGGAAAAAAAGAAAAAACTCAAAATGAATTTCAGACCCTCAATCACCGACCTTCAAAAGAAATCGATCATGTGAAATATTGATGCCTCATCAGGTGAATGAAGGGTTTGTATTGATGCAGGTTGCAAAGTGTTAAGAAGAGTGGACTTATTAATTCCCTCAGTTATTTTTCATATTGACAGAGTGTTTGTGAGGTTGATTTATTTTTTCTCTCGTGGTTTTTGACTTCAGAAACTGAGATTTTGTTTTTCAAAAGGTCCTCGATGGGATGAGCTTTGCTAAACAACAAAAAGGTTGACTTTTCAGTGAGCTTTTATAATTTTCTATCCGTTTTTTTGGGATGATTTGAAGCCATTAAGCTTCTTAAATTTAAAGTAAAATTATCAATATAGTTGCTACAGCTTGTAAAGGAATCCTAACCAGGAGAATCTGACTGCAAGGAGGACTACAACTCCCATGATTCCATTGTTTGGATTAAGACGACCCCTAATGGCACGAAATTAATTATTGTGCATTTAAAGGCTGAATATAAGAGTTTGACTGAATTATGTGTATTTGCTGACAGAGGCATGAAGTTGGTTTGTATTTACTCGTCCAGGCAGAGATTTAAATCCAAATTCTCAGACTGAAATGTCCTGGGAATAGTTTTTAAAGCTTCTTACACTTAAAGTAAAACTATTAATATATGTGTTACAGCTTGTAGAGGAATCCTAACCAGGAGAAGCTGACTGCAAGGAGGACTACAACTCCCATGATTCCATTGTTTGGATTCAGACGACCCCTAATGGCACGAAATTAATTATTGTGCATTTAAAGGCTGAATATGGCAGTTTGAATGAATTATGTGTATTTGTATTACAGTTGACGAGTTTTAAATCCGAATTCTCAGACTGAAATGTCCTGTGAATAGTTTTTAACAACTCGTCTCACTATAAAAATCCCTCCAGTCGTCCGTTTGTGTCCCGAACTTCAAACACAGCAGCACACAGGCCACAGGATAAAGCGCCGGGAATCTCTTTGCTTTCCGTTGGTTGATGTTCGTTCCCGGGCTTCACCCCTTCGACCTCCAACCACCCCCCCCCACCCGCCCGGCCGACCGACCGCCCGTCCGTTAGAGGAAAAAAGAGAGAGAGTTCCCTTTTCACTCCTGGAGAAGAAAGTCCGAAACAGGCGCTGAAGGAGGAGAGGGCGCACGGGGCAGGACATGAAACCTCTCTCTCCTCCCGCCCGGCTCGCCCACCCAGGCCACAGCCTCTCCACTCTCAGGCCTCTTCAGAGCCTCCATGTTCTAGCGCTGTGAATTTTCTGGTGCAGGTAAAGATTATAGCAGAGAGCCCTCCTGCAACAAAGCATTCAATCACATTCAAGAGGGTTCCTGTATCAAACGCACCCTCCACCTCCACCTACTTTAGGAGAGCAGGTCTTTCTTCTAGTCTCCCCTTTTTACTCCCTTTTTACTCCCCTCTCTTCGGCTTGGTCAGACTGAATTGCCTTTGAAACGACGGGCATCCCTCCTCCTCCTCCTCCCCTTCATCTCTTGTCAATCTGAGAAAGCCAGGAAATGAACGCTCTTTGTAGGATTAATTAATAGCGGGAGCTGGTCAGCGCGCTAGCAGAGCTGTAATTGCTACTCAGCAGCGGGAGGAGGAGGAGGAAGAGGAGGAAGAGGAGGAAGGGCGGTTGGTGAAAAAAGTTTGGGTTGCAGTTTTTTAGAGAGAGGTGGAGGGGTTGGGGGGGGTGGGGGGTGTTCCTGAGCGCTTTGAACTGAAGGGCTCTGCTGCAGTGGATTAAAGTGAGAAGGGAGAGAGATAGAGGAGGGAGGGGGGGCACTTTGAAGTCTGCTGAGAGGTCTGCTGAGAAGAAGAAGAAGAAGAAGAAGAAGAAGAAGAAGAAGAAGAAGAAGAAGAAGAAGAAGAAGAAGAAGAAGAAGAAGAAGAAGAAGAAGAAGAAGAAGAAGAAGAAGAAGAAGTGAAGTTGGGTGGTAGGAATTCTGTCTGGCAACATCAAACAGTGTTATCGCCCACTTTCACCTGTTGACACTCAAGGGTGAAGACACTAGATTCGGCTGTGTGAGCTGCAAGGCTACACGTTCCTCTTCCTCTTCCTCCTCTTCCTCCTCTTCTTCTTCTCCTCTATCTCCTTCTCTTCATTCCAGTATAAATATCTCCGCTGAGGACGGAAGGATAGAGGTTCGTTTCACTCGGTTCACGAGGGCTGATTCCTCTGCTTTGGTTTACTTCCAAAGAAAAATTGCGGTTTGCTTCTCCACCTGAACTCAGGGGTCAGCCGTGTTGTGCCGAGAACAAATGTGCGGATATGAGTGTTTGTATCATTAGAATATTATTTTTTTTCCCACTTCGACTCCCACACATTCGCACAAGAAGGATTTAGACTTAAGTGTGCGGCTGATTGTGGAAAAAAGCGCACAAGGGTCATCAACTGATTACTGAACAAGTTCACCTCCTGGATCTGAAGACTTTTGTTCACAACGCCAGAGTTTAACTCATTAATTCTCTCTATAACTTTATTCTCCGAAAACTCCGAGCAACACAAACCGTTACCCGCTCTTGGCTGAGGAACAAACCGGAGCTGGAGTTCACGGCTAAATGAAACAAATGATGGGAGATATAATTATTAAACACGTCAATCACGAGCGGGAGGTACAGTCTGAAATGGGAAACCTGTAATTTTTCCCCTTTCAAAGTTCCGCATTAACTTCATCTATTAAAAACCAGTGTATTAAATTGATTTTGCTGAAAAGTTGCAGCGAGAGTCAAGAGATTCAGCGACGTGGAAACCAAGCGATCAATATTTAAAATTATGCTGAAATGTTTGTAGTTATGATAGAGCTTGATGACCTGAATAACCTTTAAGTAGTTTACTGTAAAAACAGCTCTCTCACACACACACACACACACACACACACACACACACACAGACACACACTCGCTCGCCCGGTCCACTCGTGTTCACACCTCCTTGAAAAAAAAATGAGGGTTTATGTAAATTTTTTAAAAACTTTGCAAATGGCTTTTTTGTTTTTTTTTGCTGAGCTGCCAAATTAGCGTTGGAGCACCGATGCGTTCAGAGAGTTAATCAACAATAATCTTTTCATTTCTGATAGACATTATTCATGGAGGCCGCTGCACTCGCACATAAGGAAACACCTCTGACGCTCGCACACACTTTGGGCCACGATTGTGTCTTTTGTGTTGAGAAATATCTGTTGAAACTACTTTTAATGAAGGGAAAATACAGAAAATACAGTTTTTTCTGGCGAACTATGAACATTTAATTAGATTGTTTTCTGTGGTCGACCATAAAAAGTTAGAGAAAAGTTAAATGAGCACAAAGATGTTTTCATTGGATTTTCCTGATACTGCAACTAATTAATTTTGAGATTTATTTCAGTTTGGTCACTGCTACACATGAAAACTCTTTGAATAGATTTTTTAATAAATGCTCAAAGTCAGTAAAAGAAACAAGTCATGATTTGAATGTGTTATTTCAATTGTTGATATTTTTGTGATACACTGATATTGTTTTATCACCCGGCTCCATTCAGTGGACACTTCTGCAAAGTCGAGTTCATTTCTTCAGCTCAAAAAGCTCAAACAACTAATTGAAACCTTTAGAGCTCAACAACAAAACGTCATTAATTGGAAAATATTTTAAAAAAGACTATTTTTAGAGAGTCGAATGCAGAATATGCGACGAAAGAATTGCCGTTAAAATCCCAAATAATGAAAGAACGCAAAAGAAACGAACTGGGGAGTGTGATCGTGCAGCTGCAGAAAATAAATATCTCAGCCGTGAGCAGCTCATGGGATCGGACAAGTGCAAATGAATGCCCTCAAAGTCAAAAATATGCACTAGACGGAGAAATGTTATGCATATCCAGTGGAGTGAGCCCACATTCACTCATCCATTATACTAGCCTGGCACATTTCAAACACACACACACACACACACACACACACTGGACAGATAGAGGGTATCAAAATTCAGGAGGGAGCGAGATGTGAGGTAGGGGGGGTTGGGGTGGGGGGGCGGTCCGAGGAACCAGTGTGATCCTTGATTTTTATGCAACCTATTCAGAAGGCAGCTCTCCTTGAGGCTCGTGCACACCACTGATGTCTGGAGGCCTGTAATTGTGCACACACATCAATTATGGATCGTGGCTGTGGTACTCCAGCCCCCTCCAATCAGATCGGGGGGGGGGGGGCTAGAGCTGGTCACGCTCCCCCTGGTGGGTTCTCTCCCTCTCTTTTTTTTCCCAGTTTGATTACAGGTGTAGTACATACAGGCAGACTTGTTATGGACCAGTGGACGGAGGGAGGGAGGGAGGGATGGTTCCCTCTTCCCAAACTTCCCCGGTGGGAGGGAGGGAATTAGGGAGGGAGCAGGGGGGGGGGGGCCGCGGCGTCTGATTCGGCCATCACATCCCGCTAACAATTTCTGTCAGGTCCCTGGAGGTTCCCTAATGAGCCCCACCGACACGGCCGAAGGCGAGATCCCGGCGCCGGCCCACTGAAGTGAGAAGCCAGAGGATCGGCACCGAGCAGCCCGGCAATTATTAATCAGACTTCACTCTTCTTTCTCTCACTCTCTCTCTCTTTATCCCTGCTTTCACTCACTCTCTCCCTTTCACTCTGTTCATCCCCAAGTGATCCCGCCTTTCTTTCTTTCTTTCCCGTAATAGGTACAGTGGGTTTTTTATCTACTGGTTAAAGGACAAGAGAGGATTGTCATGTGAGTTTCTGATCGTTAAATTTGAAAGAAAAACAAAAGAGAGATTTCATCAAATGTAGAAAGACAGAAACGATCACATGTAATAACAAGTGATTCAAACTCCCACGTTCTGAGAGTAGAAACATTTAGCAGTTTGCAGATGGAAATTTATATTGAAACAAATAT
This sequence comes from Limanda limanda, assembly GCF_963576545.1. NCBI lineage: Eukaryota > Metazoa > Chordata > Actinopteri > Pleuronectiformes > Pleuronectidae > Limanda > Limanda limanda. The sequence goes on along the minus strand of NC_083658.1, from coordinate 1,864,880 downwards.
AAAACAGTTATTTTTACATATATATAAATATAACAGTACTTTTTGCTGTAATTAATAACGTTTACACTCATATACTCATAGATATAAATAGTTTTTATTTCAAATTAAAGTTCACAACTGTGTGCATACACCTTATTAACTTCAAGTTACCAGTTGCAGTTACTTTAACTCAATGCTCTACCTGACTGAATAAACTTAATAATTATGCCAGTGTTGAATAATAAATCCTGAACTGTCAGAATATATTTCAGGAGAGTTTATCGATATTATCGACTCGTCTCATTTAACCGAAGGAAAACAAATCCAGTTTCTCAAATGATGTTTTCTATGTTCACACACTGTAACAGAAAGTGTGCATAAAATCTAAATAGTCTTATAATATTATGTAAAGTAATTTGCTCTTTCATCTGCGTCTGATAGCAAATGTTCAGAGTCCAGATACAGGTTGGTCCTCTGTTCTGTTTACAGATGACTGGTAGCTGCTGGGTTTCAGAACATATTGATATTATGCTTGTTTTAAGTATAGAATATAGAAACATTAGTTTTTTGAGTGGAGCTATGAAAGAGAAACGAAGCAGGGTATGTATTCGTGTAGCTGACAGAAGTGAAACAGATAAAACTAGACTCTGTCCTGAACTGTATCACATCTCTTCCTCCTCTTTCCCACTGGTACAGTGAGTCTTTACAGAAATCTATCGGTTAGAAAGAGAGAGAGGAGAGAGAGGAGACAGAAAGCCCGGGTCTGGGTGGCACTTTGAGCGAACACCCCCATGAAGCCATTAAAACAGCCCCATTAACAGCAGGGTAATGTACAGGCTCGGGTTTGTGTGTGAGCCCTTTCACACACACACACACACAAACTCGTATGCAGACAGACTCTCGCCCACACACACACACTTTTATCCCTCCATGGAGAGAAAAGGGAAAGTTGCTTGTCTAAGTCTGGGCTGACTCGGCCTGAGGCGAATCGTGACCTTTGCACCACAAAGGTGAAAAGCTCTGTTGTCATTGGTTTGAGTAAAATGCCTCCAGAAGCAACATTTCTACCTCCTCACATCTCCTCTTTTCATGTGATTGTGGGTTTTCTCCTCCTCTCCTCCGCTGAGTGAAAACCTCCTGTAGCCTCCCCGGACCACCCCCTCCGACCATGACTCCCCCACCAACGCCGCCGCCGCCCCCCCCCCCCCCTCTGACAGGCCCTGCTGCTGCTGCTGCTGTAACGTTTTTATCACCGGGCGGCTGCACACCTCGGAGCCGGGCAGGACGGAGCGTGCACTGCAGCTCGTGGGACGGAGAAGGGGAAGATTGAGTGTAAGTGCTCGCTAAACAATGTTCCAGGTTTTCCTCGGGTGCCGCGGGGTCGCCGCTCCGGGGTCAAGTTCACGACCTTGCTAAGATGTGGATGGTTGACCTCCAACCCGGTGAAATTGTATAGATTCTTCCCCTCGGATGACGCAGGATGATTGAACAGCAGATTTACAATAAATAGCATCTGGTTGCTTTGTCATCACAGTAGAAATGCAGGTGTTTGATTTTGTGTTTGTTGAATTTGAGCGAAGAAATAAGCGTCGTAATCTGGAGATAGAAAATGTTTGTAGACATGTTTAAATACCTGATGAGTCAGAGACGTGTAAAACAAACTTTCCTGGGAATATTAAATCACATTGAAATCGTAACATGATTACCAGTGATATTTAAATTAACTTTTAAAAATGTCTCAAACATGTAAATTAAAATCAAAGTATTGTTTTATTATTACTTATAAAAGGCAAATATATATATTTTTTAATTGGATTAAACTCATGATGGCATGCTTGTCATTAAATGGTAGTAATTTGCATATACAGACAAATATATATATCACTTTTTGACATTTGAATTTCTATATTTCTGAGGAGCTACTTTCCCATTGCATTTGCTACAGATCAATAATATAAGCATTTATTCACTATTACTATTTATTTGTTCATCAATATCTATATTGTCTGAAATTGTTTAAAAGAGCTGCTGTCATAAATAAAATAATAAGAGCTAGTTTACTATCCTGAGCAAATATTTGAGTCATATCAACATAAACTCACGAGGTTAAATTGTTCAGTCACATTCGGGGAAACACGGCCACTCGCTGAAGTCAAATGTTCCCAGAGACACAAAGAGAGATTCAAGTTAATTCTTTGATTTAAACGAAGAGAATAAAAAAAATCTCTCTCCTTCATCTCTGGACTTCAGCTCTAGCGTCTGAGCTCAGTGTCTCTGCTGAGCGCTGATTGATGAGTGCAGACCTGACTGGGTATAGTCAACAGAGAGGGTCTTTCCTGAAGAGGGGTGAGGAAGGGAGGAGGAGAGGGAGGAGGAGGAGAAGGGGGGAGAGAGCCTGCCTTAATGAGAGCTGAAGACAATGCCAGTGTGATGAAAGAATAAAAGTCGCTCTGCTGGGATTCAGAATTAGAGGCAGAAATTGATGCTGCGAGTGAATCTAAAGAGCGAAGGAGAGTGAAAATTAGGCCACTTGCTTTAATAGCGTGCTTGTGCATCAGCTAAAATGTTCTGTCTGGGTCTTAAAGGGACACGTGCACGGAAATTACCTCGACCTCGGCGACCTGTGAATATGCATCACGTGTATTTATACTTCTTTCTGTGAGGGAGCTTAACAATGAACCTGGAGCTGATGGTTTGTAATTACAGGATCAAACATTTTCAGTTTCCTTTAACGTGTAAAGAGGAGACCAGTGAGGAGGAAGGTGAGCAGTGAGGAGGAAGGAGAGGAGGGAGGAAGTGAGCAGGAGAAGAAGTAGGACGCCCCCCCCCACCCTAGAACCGCCTGACTCACACCTTCATGTACAGGAAATACATTACGGCTGCACGCATCACGAGAGAAGATGATTGGTTGGAAAGATGACGGGTTCAAGATGCTGGTTATGAATGGTGCTTAAATTCTAAATATCTATTTCCAAATAGAGTTCAACACTTTGTCCACAAATGGAAACAACAGGGTTCACCTTGTTTTGGATTAAGTAATTGAGCCGTTATTTAATATTAAATATTCTTAACTTTAACAAGAACCAGGTAGAAAAACCACAACAACAACACCAAGCTGTTTGACCAGGAGTTTGTATTTATGGAGTTTGTAATCAAAGCTAAAATCTGGTGAATGTACTAATGTTCTTTATTTATTACTGATTGTTAATAATATCTTTATTCTCTGATTTAAAAAATTATTAAACTTGAGCTTGTTGTGTTTAACACTGGATTAAAATAACTGGATTTTAGTTTTCATGATCTAAACAGAAACACTGGGTCAACATTACATATTAGCACTGGGTATGAGTTTTATTGTTAAATGACAAGGCAATAATATTTTACTCTCCTATTTGGAAAAATCTTATAATATAAATATATTAACAGTCTTATGATCTAAAACTGTGTCCAGTGATTTCTTTATTTAAAATCCAAACCGATCACAGTGTGTTATTGTTTTAAGTCCCAGAGAAAATACACTTCTTTACTTTATGATTCAGAATCACTTCATTCTTTTTAGTTTCTGAATTCTCCACCTGTGGATCATCTACACAATGTAGATAAATGTCTAATATATTTAAATATATGGGTATAAATAAATCTGAATAAAGATCACTGGTTTCTCTTTAAAATAATATTAACACATTATCATATTCCTTGAATTTATAAATTGAAAGTCATTATTCAATAATAATGAGATGAAATCTATCTTATTTACTTTATGTCCAACTCAGGATGAGAGGAATATTTTACAGTGTTTGATTAAAAACGCACAACACACAATAAGCATCCATATATTCTGTTTACTATTTGTTGTGTACTAACAAGCTCAGAAAAACTGAAACTATTTACACACAATTCATCAATTTCTCTAAGAAACTCAAACACGTGACAAAAACTTTCTCTGGTGAGATTCAGTTTCATCCTTTTCACAGAGAATCGAGCTGCAGAACCGCACATGATAAATATTTAAATATGAGGCGGCACAGAGGAAGAGGACTTGAAGTGAGTGTGTGTGTGTGTGTGAGTGTGTGTGTGTGTGTGTGTGTGTGTGTGTGTGTGTGTGTTAATGTGTGTGTGTGTGTGAGGCGTTGGTGGGGTTGTGAGTGAGAGAAGAGGGTGGAAAATTGGGTGTGTGTTGACAAGGGAGATATTGTGTATTGGTTTGTGTGTGTGTGTGTGCTGAAGGGGGTGAGTGATGGAGAGGGGTGAGGAGAAGGAGGTGATGGGGGGGGAGTCGGGGGTAGCAGTGGGGTGGGGGGGTGTGTGGGGGGGGGTGGTAGCCCCGCTGTTTGGCCATACGCTCCTGCCTTCTCTTGCCTTTTCAGCCTGGCTGACCAGAGAGCTCATTTGCATTAGCCGTGTGTGTGCGTGTGTGTGTGTGTGTGTGTGTGTGTGTGTGTGTGTGTGTGTGTGTGTGTGTGTGTGTGTGTGTGTGTGTGTGTGTGTGTGTGTGTGTGTGTGTGTGTGTGTGGGTGACGGAGAGGGAGGGAGGGGGGGTTGGATTTCGCTCGAGGCCTGTCTACTCTTCCAGGCAGTAGACTGGTGTGTGTGCGCGCGTGTGTGTGTGTGTGTGTGTGTGTGTCTGTGTGTGTGTGTGTGCGTGTGTGTGTGTGTGTGTGTGTGTGGTGCAGCATGGAGGCGGGGGGGGGGCTCACGCGCTGGCAGAGAGGACGTGTCACGTCCATGTAGCCGCTGCTAATCAGGGCCGGCTGAGCCGCGGCCAACCAGCTCCTCCACGCCATGTGAAGAAATGCAGATAATGGCGCACGCTATGGACAGAGATGCATGCTGGGAGAATGCTACATACATGCAGAGGTGAGAGCTGCTGGTGGGTTAGCATATGGGGCGGTATCCCGTGTGTGTGTGTGTGTGTGTGTAAAGGCCACGAGCACACACACACACTCACATGGCTACACTCCACCAGCAGCTCTTTTCCATTGCAGATCCTCAGCCATTTGGTGAAGTGCTAGTGACCCCTATGGGCAAGATGCTGAGATTTTTGGCTATTCATGATGTGCATGGCTGAATCTGCACCAGCCCCATGAACACAGGGGGGGGGACAGGAAGGGGGGAACATGCACATGTCATGTAAAACCTTTACGACAAGCGACAAGAGGAGGAACATTGGAATCACGCTCGCAAAGCGCTGCACAAAGCCTGCCACGGATTCAATTCCTCAGGTTCAGTTCTCGATAACCATGCAACAATATTTTAAAAACAAAATGGAAAGCAGGAATGTTAAATTAATATCTGAGTCCGAGAGCAAGAGGAAGACGTGGGTGAAATACTGAAGGAGACTGTTTCCTTAAATCCGGGAGAAGACGTAGAAAACACTTCCTGCTTCTCTGCAGACGGAAGGAGAAACTTCTTCATCAAAATAAAAGTCAGAAACTAGACTTTGAATTGTGATTTTTCTTCCTGGATTTTCACAATAACCCTTAAATATCTCTTAATGTTATTTTCTCCATTTAATGTTTGATAATTAGCTTGTTATGAATTGTTTATCTCTCGGTTTAATCTGGTGAAGTAGCAGCGTTTGTTTCTATCTCACCCTCGCTCGACCTTCTTCGACTACACTGTACTTCTGGTCACGCCAATGAAGCAATTTTGAATTTGAATGGGAGTGCGTGTGTGTGAGACGGAGGGAGGGAGGGAGGGAGGGAGGGAGGGAGGGAGGATTGTGACAGCAGCAGTATCAGCGGTGAACAGCACCGACCCCCCCCACTCCTCCCTCCAGCTTCACCTCCCTCAGGTCTCCAAGAAAGAAAAAAGGACGACTTTGCCTGAGCCCGAAACCTGCCGCTCTTATTCTGCCGTCTACAAAACAAAAAGCAAAGCGGGCGAGCGAGAGAGAGACACGCAGAGAGAGAAAGTGAAGGAAAGAGAGAGAGAGGGAAGGAGAGAGAGAGAGAGAGAGAGAGAGAGAGGGACGGAGGAGTGAACCACGGGGAGAGATTTACCCGGCGAGGTTCAGATTTGGAAGCGACCCCTTTTACGTTGTTCTCTCTCGCCCTCGCCGTGGCGAACGGGCGAGAGCAGATGTGGCAAACCCTCACCCCCCCCCACTCCCTCTAAACCCCCCCCCGTCTGATCTGCATCTTAACCCCGGAATATGAAAAAAAACACACATAATGTATTCCAAAAGGCAGAAAGGAAAATATAACACGACACAAAGGGAGGATAAATGGGAGGATGAGGCCGGTAATAAGCTAAAGAGGCAACATGGATAATAACCATAACCAGGGAGTCGGAGATGTGGAGAGAACCCGGGCCGATATGTTCCTCCTCTCCGCCCGGCTCGGGGTCTCTAATCCTGGGCTTTGATGGGGGGGGTGGGGGAGAGAGAGGGAGAGAGAGAGAGAGAGAGAGAGAGAAGGGGCTGAGGGTGAAGTTAGTGTAAGATGCATTAGTGTCTCCTACACATGTGCGCCCTAATCCCTGCTCTCCAGCTTTTTCTGAGCTGCTTTTGTATTTCATTTTCTCTCTCTCTCGCCTCCCTCCATCCTCTCCTCTCTCTCTTTCTCTCTCTCTCGCTCGCTCTCTCTCTCTCTTGACCAGTTAAATCCCGACGGGCCCGGTGGAGTGACAGGCTCCATTCAGCGGTGTGCTGGGGGTGACAGCTGGTGAGAGGCCCGTGTGAAAGAGCGTTGCCCCCATGATGCCTCTCCGCCACCCCTCCTCTGAGCACACACACACACACACACACACACACACACACACACACACAGACACACACACACACACACACAGAGCTCAGGCAGGAGCAGCATCTCTGCCCCATCAACCCCCTCCGAGTCTCGTTGGACACACCGAGAACGGTTCTGGCACACGAAGAGCAGGTAGTTGTCGTTTTGTGTGTGTCAATCTACGGTGGGTTTTGTGTTGTTTTTTTTGGCGCTGTGTGGTCATCGCGGCACAGAGATCACCTGTCAGTCAAAGCGTGTGAGCAGCTTCTATCTGTCTGCATCTGCACTTGCTGAAGTCGGACTCTAACGTGTTTGTTTAATATTGTTTTATATTGTTGTTTAATGTCTGATTGTTATTTATGTTCAGTTCACCAACCACACTAATGCAATTTCCTGTTTGTGCAAATATACTTGGCAATTAAAATAATTCATATTCTGATTCTAATTCTGAGAGAAGAAATCACAAGTGAATCAATTTAATAAACTCAAATTGGAAGGTTGCTCCTTTCACCAAAGCCAACGCCCCATCTCCCCAAGTTGTGGATGTTTTAATAGTAAACTATACAAATATTAATAAAGAACCTCACTCTGGCGTTTTCCAAAACAAGAACCTCCTGTATTTATTATTCATATCTCAGAAAAAACTGCACCCGGCGTAAAAATAACGACTTTTGTCAACACGGCGTGAACAAACGCACATTTATTTGTGTCAAAATGTCGAGAAGTGTGACGTCGTTCTCAGGAACAGTTTCCAGCTACTTGATCCAACCGCCCCCCCCCCCCCAAAGTACAGTAGTGGGTCGGCTCTCAGCACGGCTCTCTGGTTAGTTCAGTTCGTTAACAAGGGGGAGCTTGTGTTGCTCTGAGGCCTGTGGTATTGTGTGTGTGTGTCTGTGAGTGTGTGTGTGTGAGGCCCGTCTGGTGCAGCCCTCATGTCGTCCATGACAGCATGTTCTCTCTCTGCCCCCAGCTTGCTCGCCCTGCCTCATGTCCATCACTCTGTGTGTGCGCCCTCACCTGCACCTGTTTGTGTGTCTGTGTGTCTGTGTGTGTGTGTGTGTGTCTGTGTGTGTGTCCCTGCCCGCCTGCCTAACGAGGGTCCCTAGTCCATATGTGACTTCCTCATTAACGGGCCCACATGACAGGGACAGAGGCTCTGGCCGCTGGCCCAGAGTCGGGCTGACACCACCGGACCCCCAGACGCCGGTGGGACCATGTGTGTGTGTGTGTGTCTGTGTCTGTGTGTGTGTGTGTGTGTGTGTGTGTGTGTGTGTGTGTGTGTGTGTGTGTGTGTGTGTGTGTGTTGCCACAGATGCCCTAAACATGTGGCCCCCTGTTCTCTCTTCCAGTTAGGGCCACTAATTACAGGCTGGATCTCTCCCTCCATCCCTCCATCCCTCCATCCCTCCATCCCTCCATCCCTCCATCCCTCCATCCCTCCGTCCCTGCGTCCTCTCTCTTTTTGTCTCTTTTTGAAGTGATAATGGCGTCGCCGGCTCTTAACCGAACCCGGCGGATGATTGATGGTAATTGATAGGAGAAGCTGGAGAAGCGGCGCTCGCTGTTGTCGCCCGAGAAAGCGTTTGGTTGAACAGTCGGGAGGAAAGTGAGATTCACCGGGCGAATGAGCAGAAGAAGAAGCTAAAACCAAAACGACAGGTACAGTATCTCCACGGCGCCTCACACACACACACACACACACGACAGTTTGTACCGTCCACGTTGGCGGCGCCGGGCAAACCGCACTAGGTGGTGATTGACAGGCTGTCACACGCCGAGCCGGCTCTCCACTACTTCCAGTCAACTCCGCAAACACTATACTCCCGCCTGCCGTACCTGGCAGACGCACAATTGGATAACAAGCGCCGCTGTTTGTGCTGCCGCTGCCACACTCGCTGAGAATCACCGGCAGCAACAAATAATGTCAGCAGAGCCTGGTGTTTTTGTGCAGTTAGTGGTCCCGGTGTGTGTGTCTGTGTGTGTGTAGAGGACACACAAACATGAACTTACACTCCCTCCCTAAAATGCTGACGATAGAAATTGATCTTTCTATCAGTTTAGGAGCTGTGGTGAAACAATAACTTCATTACCTGCATTGATTTGTGCTCCAGGAATAAGAGGATTTACAGAATCTACACCAAACTTTATATAAAATGTTTTTCTGTACTACTTATAAATGTTTCTAAAATATTATAATGTGCATGTGGTCAGATATTCAAGTGTTTTGCAAAAATAAATGTTGAATTTACATTTCCCTCTAATTTCTGCAGCTTTATAGTATATTAAATATTTATGAATTTACTGTTAGACAATGAAGTAAATGTCCGTCTGTCTTCACCCTCTGAAAACACAACTCTCAAACCTAATTGCTTCTGATGAAATATTATTCGAGCTAATTACATTTTTCTTGCCAGTGTGCTCTCCCACACAGTCCACACTTCAGAAATCAGCATCTAAAGACTGTTTTATCAAAGATAATATTCCACCCTTCATTAGAAGTGTGAAGTTAATCTTTAATTTCAACCTATTGTGGTTATTTTGCACAACTTTACATATATTACCTCAGCTGTATGTGGCCAGAAAGGGTGAAAACAGCCAATAATTTCCATTATATCTCTGAAACAGCCGTTTGAAGGCTCTGGGAATTGATTATTGATTTATGTATTTGATCGGAGCTGTTCACTCTGACAGGAAATATGTTTCTGTCTGTATAATGGAGCCAGTGTAACAACATCAACTTTAGAAATAGTTGGAGTAACACTTTCTCCACGTGTCATCGCGGCCCAGCTGCCTGATGATCTACATTTGCGGTGAAACATGACGGCGACACTACTTCAAGGATTCCCAAATTTAAAAACGGTGACACATCCTCAGATTGAGGATATAGAACGTGTCCACTCTCGGGTCTCGGACGTGTTCGCCACCTCTGACAACCACCAGCTGCTCCTCGCCACCCGCCTCTGACCTCAGGTCTGAGCGGCGATGGCTCCTCTACCGGTGTAGCTGTCAGGCTCACACATGTAGACCTGCCTTCTTACACGTATGATCACTTCAGGGTCGCAGCGATTCGGTCACTGAGAGTTTTAGCGTATTTTAGATTCGGGATAAATCATCAAACGCTTTAAATGTTCCTATAAACAGTTATACAAAAAGATGACGGGTTAAATCAACTTTTTGCCACTCTTTCAAAAGCAATAAAATAAAGATTCTGCCATTGCTGCGGTAAAAAAAGAAGGGAATGTAAAAAATAAATTAAAAATATATAATTATTCAATGATTAACAGGAAAGAGATATAATTTATAACTGCCCTATTGCACCAGTTATGGTTACGATTGACTGGTGATGTGCAGGTTTATTAATCATTGTGTGTGTGTCTGTGTGTGTCTGTGTGCGGCAGCTGACGGTGCTAAACGTTCAGTTTTCATACGTTTTATTTCTCGACGTCGTCTGTCTGAGATTTCTCTGTTTACTTCTAAATAATGACCTGTCACACTAACGCTCCGGCCCCTGGGGCACTTTAACGCTCTCAGCACATATCGTTTTCCCCCTAAGCGGGTCTTAAACTACCTCCTGGTGTTAAAATTAATGCCCCTGCCCAGACACAGCGTTGACCCCAGACAGCCGTTTGACCTCTGACCCCTCAGTTGTCTTGCTGCCGATGCAGGGTAAACAGAGACAGACGGCTGCCTGTCTGTCAGCGTAATGACCCGTCTGTCTGCGGATGGGCTGCGTTCGGCTTCAGACGGATTCACCACAGAAATTAAATTCATTCAGTCATTTAGCAGAATCTACACAACACTACAAAATGTCTGACATATTAATTACGTGCCTGGTTATTATATTATTGTATAAAGTGGACCTGGAAGAAACATCTTTAGAAACCACAAGATCCACAAATAAGATACCAGACAAATAAAAGTCTATTTTGACTATATTTATTTACTACTTTAAGTATTAATCAATTATTCACCGTAAAAGCATTACAATTAAGTTATTTTTTAAAATCAAATACATTTTTCTCAATGATAGCCTAAGTCTTTTCAGTCTCTTCAATATTTTGGATACATTTCTGGATATTGGGAAAGTGGAGACGTGTCATCCATCTTCATTTAGAGTCGATATTGTGGCACAATTAAAAATGAAATAATCAGGACAATAAAAACCAAACCTAGACAGTTGTGTCTTTCTACTGACTAATTAATTTAATATCTATAGAGTGAATAATAAATCAACGCTGAACAATACGTCTGTGACAGAAATATGACACGATCCTGTACATGTACTTACTGCTGTGTAGCTGTGGGGTAACTTACAGGGGTTTAGTTTGCCAACCTGTGTGTGTGTGTGTGTGTGTGTGTGTGTGTGTGTGTGAGTCAATCAAAGCGTCTGTCAGTCAGTCGACAAGCCGCAGAGATAAAGAGACAAAACTTGTTCTCAGAATAGAATCAGCTGTTGTGTTTCGCTCTCGCTCGTCACTCAACACAGATGGAAACAGGTTTTCTCAGCAGCAGCAGACGAATGAAAGGTCGAGTTCCTGAGGTGCGACGCCCGGACCTGACGAAGCTCCGCCCCCTCCTCCGAGGACGTGATTGCCCTCTCGAGACATCTCGTGCAGCTGATCTAAATGATTCTACACCCGCTGCAATCCCGACCCTTTAAAAGCAAAACGGCCCCTCCAGTGTTTGGGTTGAAGAAATCAAGTGAGGAGAGGAAGTTAATTCTGTTTTCACTCATTTCACCTCTGAACGCGGCCCCGGGCGGACGCAGGGTAACGAGCAGCCAGGCTGGTTGTGATAAAGCCTATCTGCACGGTGCTTTCTCTACCCACAATGCACCAGGACAACAACTGTTCGGGGGTCATTTGAGATTCATTTAACGTCTGTTCCATAAACTAGAAGAGGTATTCAAACATGGCAACCGATTTGTGTCAATTAAACCTGCACATATTCACAGAAATATGTTGTTAGCTCTTTAAAAACATGAAGTTTTGTCCAAAACATCTCACAATAAAACCAACTACTACTTGTATCCAGCACCATCAAATTAAATTGGTCCAATACTTCTTATAAATGCCTCGGTCTGATTTTCACTCCTGACAGCACTTTATCTAAAGATGTTGTTTCCTAGGAACCAAGTGGATCCATGGAATATACATGTGATTATTATCTAACCAAATAAAAAAACAACTCTGAGGTATTTTTCACCGTACTACGTTCATCTGACAGCTCTAGGTAGTAGTCACTGTTGTACTTTGAGTAGAAGAACAGGAGGAAGGAGGAAATCAAGCTGAGCTGCCACTGGATGTGAACATCTGGATTCACAGGATCTCTGTTGCGTTTCCAGCCGATTATGTTTTTAGCTCTTTAAAAACATGAAGTTTTGTCCAAAACGCCTCACAATAAAATTATCTCCTACTTTTATCCAGCACCAATCATATTTAAATTGGTACAATATTTCTTATAAATGCATCCGTCTGATTTCCACTCCTGACAACACTTTATCTAAAGATGTTGTTTACTAGGAACCAAGTGAATCCTTGGAATGTACATGTGATTATTATCTAAGCAAATAAAAAAACAACTCGGAGGTACTTTTCACAGTACTATGTTCATCTGACAGATACTAGTCACTGTTGTACTTTGAGTAGAAGTACAGGAGGAAGGAGGAAATCAAGCTGAGCTGCCACTGGATGTGAACATCTGGATTCGTCTGTGGCGTTTCCAGCCGACTACACTCTTCTCCTCTGCTGTGTTTTGTGTATACATTATCGGACATGAATGAGAAGGAAGACAAATCAGAGGCTGGGGGGGGGTGGGAGAGAAAGAAAAGAAAGGAGCGACTGATAGGATCAGGAGAAAGGAGCCAGAGGTTGTTAAAGGTAATGAATTTATACCTGTGTCTGTGCAGCCTTTTGTGGTTTTATAATTGCCGCTGTGTTCTTCAGCGGCTGAGAAATGCCAAAGAGGAGCTCAAACAAAACACCTGCTCCTGATGCTATTTCAACACAATATTTCCTCGCCGACAATCCCACGTCTCGGAGCTTTCACCGGCTCCCCCCCCCCGCCAAGAGAAGGGCTACCACTCGGGACACAAAAGGGAAAAGCGGTGACATTATGATGAGCCTGTGATGTTAATTAAAATAAGAGAGAAGAGTCCATTCAGCGGCGTTTCACCGACGCAAAACAATACGCTTTTGTGTTCAGAGAAATGTGATTCATGCGATGTCCCTTAAAGAAGCAGCTTTTCGATTCTTCTCCAGCAGGATCCAGGCTTATGAGCTGATGGGTTTATCTGAGGTGAGGCGTTACACCGCGTCTCATTCTATCCCTTTGCTTGTCATTTAAGCGTTTTGTAATTGGTATTGTATATCACACTGCTCTCTGTGTTTCTTGTCATTTAGGTCTCTGTTATCCAATTCAGCTTTTTCCTTTGCTTGTCATCTTTTTTATTTAAAGAGGTGACGTTTGATATTTTTTTTTTCCTTTCTTTCACGGGCCCTAAGGGTTTGTTTTGTTTCACGTCAAGAAAATTTATATTTCTGACGTGCCGTATCAGCGAGCATGTAAACACTGTAAGCCAATCTGTGCGTTCGCCTTCAAGTGTTTGGGAGTCGGCGGATGTCAGGCGTGCATTCTGTCACTTTCTATCTCGCATTCATTGGCAGGATGAATGCATTAAGACACACACAATGCTTTTTTCTGTATCGCTGCTCTCCTCAGGCTGTGTGTGTGTGTGTGTGGGCACCAATCAGGCCAGAAATACATTTAGACGAGTCGTGAACTTCCCGGCGTCTTGGGCCAACGCCAGCCGAGGTGGGAGCGTGCCTCAGTAATGTTTAGATGTGGTGATTCCGGGCGACATTAAGAGGCGTTTGACTTCCTCCCGCTGTTAATGATGCACTTGCCGGCGTGAACGGGGACATTATCGCGTTGAAATATGGAAACTTGGTGAATGGAAAGCACCAGCACCACAGGGGTCACCTGTAAAACGGCCTCTTATCCCTTCGTCATTATTCCAGCGTGCGGAGGAATCACTGGGAGTGTGGTTCCCTACAGATCCATCCTCACACATCTACAGTTCATTTAAAGATTTAAAAGACGCGTCTGCAGGTTTAAATGTTACAACAGCTGCTGCTAATGGCCACACTGCACCCCACCCCCAGTCCTACTGTATTTTCCGTATTCGTAAGCTTTCAGAAAGAGCTGTAAAAGTGTAAAATCACAATCTGAACACTGTATTCACAGAATCACTTAAGACGAGTTCTGTGTTCCATAGATTCTCTTCAGACTCACGGCAGAACGTTCAGTCTTTGTTCGAGCTTCTGAGACGATATCTTCATCTTCAGGATCCAGCTTCCATCCATCACTGCCTCACACCTGCATTTCTTTGGTGTTTTAAACTTGTCACATTCTCTTCATTATCGTTTTTATTATTGTTGTTGTTGTTATTTTGTCTTCCTGATGTATCACAGTACAAAGACTGTATGGATTCACTTTGATATGACAATGATGCAAATAAAATGATGGCTTGAAATGACAGGAAACTACAATGAGCTGCTGCTTCTCTGAAAACAGAACTGGGCCAATTTATATAGCGAGTAATTATCAGTATTTTTCTTCCAGCTCGCACGGACACGGCAACTTGACAAGTGAGACGGTTTCATTTCCTCTCAGTTCTGCTATTTGATTCTACGGTTAACAAAATACTATAAAGTGATAAAATATTATTATTTGACGCTGACCTTTCTTCCCCATATTCAGTCCAGACCCGCTCAGCGACCGTCGAACACGCCAAGCGCCGCACGCTCTATCAACACCAGGATGACGGACAGTAATAGCAGGTTCAAGCCTCGCTGAAATCCTGCAGCTTAAAAGAAAAAGGCACATTCATTTGCTTAAAGTGCTGCCTTCTCTTTTTGATGGTGTCTAATTACTACCTTTTAAAAAACGAGTATTTCAACCACGAAATATCACTTCCTCAAAGTCTCTTTTATAATAAAAAAGGGGGAGACCTGTCTCGAGTCACTGAAATCACCGCCTGGGGGGGTGGAGGAAAAAAAGAACCACACAAGCGCCTACGAGGAAAATGATCAATCTTGTTTTATGAAACGCACCAGAAGGGAAAGAGGAAGTGGATGAAACCAGGGAAGCAGCGTGTGGAGGTGGAAGGGGCGGACGGATCAACACATGCACCAACCGAGCTTGAACTCCAGAGTCGTGCAAAGCAGTTTCTTTGAGTAATTTTCCAATTTGAGCGGAAAAAAGTATTTGCTTTTTAACTCGAGGGAGGCTTCACCCGACGTTAGCAAACATTAAACAATGTTTTGGTCCGACCTCGACCCCGATTCTTCTTTCCAAAGTTAACTCATGTGCATATTTTCGGACTTTTATCAGCGCAGCAGCCGTGCTCTCTCCAGCTCGCTGCCCTGCGGCCTGCTGGCGTCTCCACGTATGATAAAGAGAAAACGCAGAGTTGAAAAGAAATCAAGAAAGCAAGGGAAGTCTGACAGGGAGCATAAGTGGAGCAAGGCGCCGCAGAAGTGGATGAAGCTGTAGGTGGTGGTGGTGAACACTTGGTTAAAATACACTCTGTGTTTCCTCTGGAGACACGGAGAAGCGAGTGCAGTTTTTTCCTTTTACACAATAAACAACATAAAACGTCTCTTTCCCTCCTTGCTTCTCTGACTCGATGCCTTCGCCCCTTCAGGACGCTAAACAAAGTGTGTAATGTTTACTCGGCTGCGGTCACCTGGGAACCTGTGAGACTTGTTTCAGCATCAGGTACATCTGAGTGGATGGCGAGGAAGGAGAGGAGGATGGCGGTGGCGGCGGTGGTGGTGGTGGAGGGAGGGCTGGTGGTGGTGGTGAGACGGGAATCGATTCCGAGCTCTTTCAGGCTCACTTCCCCGGCTGTGCAGCTGCTAGCAATTACCTGAGAGGGAAAGGAAAGACTGTGAAGTAACCCGGCGCTGAAGGCCTCTCCTCGGCTCGCACCCCGAGGCTCTAATTACTCCACCGAAAGCCTGAATATCTGTCAGAACCAATCAGAGGCCGCCAGGAAACAAGAACACACGGCAGAGCATTCATTTGTTTGCGAGGAAAACACTCGCCGGGTACTTAGCACTGAATCAATGTTTGATTTATTAATGCGCGTATATGCAGGTCAGAGCACCGGGCTTCATTATGACAATTCTCCCGCTCGCGAATAAAAGCTGTGGAAAATAGGATTATCAGAAGGAATCGCTTTTGGTTTTGTTTCTCTCGTTTTCAGGAGGTTTGAGTCCAAAGAGGAAGTGAGTAAAAGTTAGTCAGGAGTTGTCAGCAAAGGGCAAAAAGTAAAGTGAACACAAACAGGAGAGGTGCGACTTCCAGATGATAATCTTCATTCATGTGTCCTTATCCCTGACTCTCCTTTCCTCCCGCCTCTTCCTCCTCCTCTTCATCTCCTCCAGGGGATTGGCTTTGGAGTGCGGCCGTCCCCCCTCGCCATATGCTGGGCGCCACTCGTCTTTTCGAACCACTTTGTCACTCTCCCTGGTTTGGAGCTACACTTTGAAAGCGACGTTGCCGGATGCAAAACAACCCGGGGAAGGTGGGCCGGCACCAGACAATGATTAATACGGCTCTCAGCAGATCTCCTTGAAGGAAATCGAGGCATCATTGCATCGCGGTAGAATTACTTTGGTTTCGAAGGAAGGAAGGGGATGAGAAAGCAGCTCCATAATTCTTTGAATCGCCATATACGGGTGTTTTTTAATTAAAATGTTTAGTGCAAACACATTATTCACAACCTTGCATTGCGCGGGCGAAACTTATACTTTATGCATCGTGGGGAAAGTGTTGAGACTTTGTCACATCCATGAAAGCCTCATCTTGATTTCCCTCCGCCGTTCCTCCAAGGTTGAGCAGGTATTTTTACACCTTGCACGTGAGTTATGGAGTCATAAATGATGAGAATACATTTGCAGCACTTTTCTAAACTTTGGGCTCGTGCAGAGGAGAGGAGGATGCGATGGGAAACAAACGTTTCTTGTTCTGGGAATGTCCGGGAGTGTGTTGATGCATTAAAGGAATCTTAATGAAGTGTCTCTGCTCGACCTGGTCACTTTGGACATGAGGTCGAGGATCAATGAGCTCTGCTAATATGTGTTAATGTAAGAGAAGCCTAATTAAGACCAACAGGACACAGAGGAGGAGGTGTCGACTCACATGAACGCCGTGGAAACATCTGGGACGCCATGATGTCGTCTTCACACCTGAGGAAGAAATCATAATGTCCTCACAATGTGAACACAGATGAAACCTCACTTCCAGTCCCATGCAAATGAAAACCCTCACTCCATCACACATATCATTATAAACCTCCGGCCCCACTTCAAAACCCCGGCTACCAATAATCAATCTTTCCATGTTGGGGGAATAAAATGCAAAGCACTGAATTAACAAGCGGGCGTGACAGGCTGATTATTGATTTAACGTTGGCGGCCGGCTGGCACATACATCTCCGAGGCGCAGCGCACTATTAAAACGTCCTAACTAGGGTAATTGCATTAGACACCTTTTTATACCACTTTGTGTGGCTAATCGGCGTGTAATAAGGAGCGGGGGGGGGGGGGGCGGACAGGAGCCATTCGCTGAGTCAGTGGCCGAGCGATGTCACATCTGAAGGTGGAGGCGAAAAGAAGAAGTGGAGACAGACGGAGGACAAACACACATCATCATTCTTGACTCACATTGATGACGGACAGATCTTATTGCTGATTTCCCTCAGAGGAAATCATCTCTTCTTTCTTTTAAATACCACATAATAGGTCTGACACATTGTTTGTGGGATTGTAGAAAAATACAGCAGTTTTGGCAGGTCATAGGGCAGGAAATTAATAAGATTCTGTCTATTAACAGTAATAATAACCCTTTATACCTGCTGCTTGGTATATCTGACATGTCCATCACTGACACATTTAAAAGACTTCATCAGACACTTGCTTTTTGTGCTAGAAAGTGAATTCTTTTGAATTGGATCACAGATAAAGCTCCATCTAAGGCTCAGTGGCAAAGGGTTGTATTTGAATATGTTGTGTTGGACCATTTGACATAAAACATGGGAACCCTTTCTGTCATATGTTGGTCTGAATGTTTCCACCATTCTCACAAGAGGGTTTGTATCATAGCTCAGAATGCTCTGCCTCTAAAGAGGAACTCTGTTTTACCAATTAATTGATTTACTTTTATTTCTGTATACTTTTATTTTACTTATCTGTTTAAAATGTGTTCTTACTTGTATAGGACGTGACCCCTGAATCTTCTGCCTGTATGGATTTGAATATGTGTGTGAGCCAAATGTTTGTCTTGTTTTTGTTTTGTTTTGTGTTGTATTACCTGTTGGAAAACTAATAAACATATATGTAAAAAATAAATAAATAAATACCACATAATAAATCTTTGCTTTTAAAAAGAAAGGAAGGAAACAGCAGCTCCCACTTCAGACATGAAATATCAAACTGCGTCACTGCAGCAGCTCCATCGAGCTCCGGGCCCGGACGACTTCCTGTTGCTCGCTGAATGAAGATGTGAAAACTTGAGGAGGAGGTGGAAACAGAGGCCGAGAGGAGGTGGCCAGGTGCCAGGTGCTCCGTGTGACGGGACGCCCCATCGTCAAGGAGACGTGGGTCAGGGGGCACGCAGGGGGGGGAGGGGGGAGGGGGGCGGGCGCGTGCTCCGAGCAGCGGGGGGGCGGCCGGGCTCTGGCATGAATTGCCCGCCCGCTGAGCCGCTGCTTTGGGGATGCTGGAGGAGAGGTCACGTACCCAGTGGCCCTCACACACACACACACACACACACACACACACACACACACACACACTCACTCAGCAACAACAAGGAGGCTCTGTGTGCGCCGGGCGAGTCACAACAGCTATTCTGCATTTAGCACAAACACACACACACACACACACAGACACACACTGGGAGAGGACGCATTAGGTCGGCTTCGCTGGTCAAACAGGACAGCTCTCTCCGCAGCAGGGCACTAAACACAAATTATTCTCACTAGAATGCCTCTGATATCAAAGAGGAGAAGGACAATCAGCGGCTGGAGCTGCGGCGCTCAGACTGTCCCGGCGCTCAGTGTGGCGCCGCCGCAGAAGGCACCTTGTCCGGAAAGCACCTGGAGAACAAGAACACTGCGGACAAACGCTACAGCAGAACACTGAGGTCAGCTTCTTTGTCATTCAAAGATTCAGCTCAGATACTTAAATGGAGAAACTGTGGAAACTATTGAACATCAAAGATACTGTTCAGGACTAAACTAATAACGTTATTTAATCTATTTAATTGCGATGAAGATGGAAAACTGCCACCTTGTCCATAACTCTGTTACTGTATATATTTTTATTCTATTTTGTTATATATTGTTGTTTTTATATTGTTGTTTTATGTTAAGTGCACCAATGACACCAAGGCAATTTCCTGTATGTGCAAATATACTTGGCAAAAAAAAGAATTCTGATTCTGATAAAAATGTAATGGCCATAGATCTCATTTATAACATTAAAAATCACCCTTTTATATATAAGCCTTTAATAGACAAATATATATCTTTTACAGACATCTGTCTTTTAATTTTTGTTGCATCTAGAACAGATAAAGGTTTGAGATGTAGACGGAAAACTGTCATGTGATGGAAATGTAATGGCCATTGAAAATCACGCCTTTGTATATAAGCCTTTATTAGACAAATATAGATCTTTCATTGGCGAAGATCTCATTCACAGAGGGATAAATGTTGAGTTAAATATGGACACTACTCACTTTCAAACTCCGCCATCTTGGATACAAAACAGGAATGACCACCAACATTTTCTCAAACTTGTAGAAGAGCAAGTAGGTGGCGACATAAGTTTTAATTTCTGTGGCATCTGAAACAAGAACACGACAAAGTAAAATGTTCATGTTTGATATTTTACTGAGTGACACGGCGTCTTAAACGTAACATTGGAGTGAACGTTGAACCCCGATTGGCTAATAGCACCAGCTACATTGATCACCATAGAAGAAATGTGAAAATATATTGCCAATTTAGGAATCAGGAGATGAAGTAATTACAGAATTTGTTCCAGATTTACAGAATGACTCCTTCCCAAAAAGTCAAATACTAAGATAAGTGCTTATTATTCAGGAGAGAAAACAAGCACTTTGCTGTTAGTAATGACGCAGGATCATGGACCTCCCCCCCCCCTCACCGTGACACTGCTGCTAAACTGGAGGCGTGTTCTCGCCGACGGAGCGTGATGATCTCACTCCGGCGGAGGAGGCCAGGAGATTTCGGTGATAAACCAAACCAAAGGTCAGAGGTCGATGCGTCTGCCTCCAGCCGCCTGATTGCCAGAGACCCTGGATCCCTCCCTTCATCATCTGACAACCTGAGAGAGAGAGAGAGAGAGAGAGAGAGAGAGAGAGAGAGAGAGAGAGAGAGAGAGAGAGAGAGAGAGAGAGAGAGAGAGAGAGAGAGAGAGAGAGACTCATTCATTCACTCGGTCCTCTTCCACCTCCGGGACCTCACCAGCACCTCGCCACACAATGCATCAACCACCGTGCCAGGAAAGAACACAAACCCCCCACGCACAATCACACACATCCACGATTGTCGGCGAAAGACAAAAGAAAGTTTGCTGACGAGTTTACGACTTATCATCCGAGGGCAAAGTCGCCGCAGCAGATGGATGCACAGCGGCAACAATCCGGCGCGGCGTTTTTCCTTTTTGATATCTAATCACGGCAGACGTCAACAACGCCGTCCTTATTACGGCGGTAATGAAAACCGAATCAGTCTCACACGGATTAATTTGTAAAAGAGAAATAATTAAGACAAAGGTCCTGCATCAGGCAGACAAATCAGACAGACAACAAAGTATGATGCGTGACAGTTTCCCCCCCCCCCCGTCCTCCCGCGGCGATGCAGGCCCGTCCTTTGTGTCATGACTCGTCGCTCTCTGGCATTAATCAGAGTCTCGTCCTATCTTGTTAGGCTGAGCCGGGAGATGATAGGGAGACTGCAGGTCTTTAATCAAGGTTAGAATAATATCTGTGATGCTGGCTGATTATAAAGCTGATCATCAGCAACATATTGTCACCTCCTAATCACCCAAATAAACAGAGAGACCTGCCCTCAGCCCCACATGGAGGAATAAATTACACCACATGCATGTGCACACGCTGGAGAAACACACACACACACACACAGAGAGAGTCGTCTACACACACTTAGATACGCAATCTGCAGCACGCAGCACTTTTACATCAAATACTTTTTAATGCAAATATCACATTTTGCGCAGCCTTTTGAAATCCTCCCGCCTCTCCGCGACGGAGAGATGAACACACAGCCGCTCAGAAGCCGTCGGCTTGAAAGACATCCATCAAGACAGCCGATAAACAATGAAACGGCTCCTCTGAAGTCGATGATATCCTCAACTTCTTTCTAATCTACTTTCATGTGCTTTGTCTCCTTTTTTTTTATTTACTCCCCTCTTTTATTTCACCTCTCCCGGGGTGAGCCTCTCCTCTCCTCTCCTCTCTCCTCCCTCTCTCCCAGAAGCTCATTACCTTGGGACCGAGTCTCGGCTGTTTTTCAACACAGCGAAAATTATAACACGCCCGGCGACGGCACTCGTTAGCAGGCTTGTCAGTCACCGGAGCGGGCAGGGGGAGAAGCAATCGGCGCCGGGGTCAGCGATGAAGATGTTCATTCTCTATTCATCCATCACATCTTCCGGGAAATCAATTTACAGCGCATCAGCGTCACAGTGCCTCGACAACAGCGGTGATATGAAAGAGGAGGGAAACAACTTGTGAGGGAAAGACAGAGGAGAGTGGTGGATTCGTTTAGATACAATCTAATAAACGTCACTCATCTTGGTTTCTTCTTTCCCGTCACCTCCGGGGTTACCTGAATCCTTTGTCCTCCACCGGGAATCTGATTGATAACTTTTATCATCTATTTTGAAGGAATAGCTAAGTTAGCGCTCGCTAGTTAGCAACACGTTTATCTCAATCCCGCTATAAGTTACTAACCCTCCTTCCTTAAATGGGCTTCCTCTTCCCATGTCCCTGTTACTGATGTATTCTCTTTGCCAGGTGGCAGGTGACGAGCCGGAGACTCGGGACGCCGCTGCCGCTGCCGCTGCCGCTGCCGCTGCCGCTCGCGTTAATGTAGTTGTTGCTTTCGTGCAGGTGTCATCTTCACGGTTCATTAACGGCGTTTGGTTTAGGGGGAAACCTGAAGAGCGAGCGGGCGGATGAAAGACAAAAAAAGACAGGTAGAGATGGAAGGGACTCGGCGGCGGCGGCGAGGAAAGTAATTGGCAACGTAAATGAACCCCCCCGATGTCGCCATGACACCGTCCACGGGCGCAGATGAAAACGCCTTTGAACAGCGATTCCGTGCAGGACACGGCGGCTTTGAGGAAAACCTGAAGTGCGAGCTGGGGAAAATAGTCAAGTAGAAGGAAGTGACAGAGCAGGAGGAGGAGGAGAGCGGCGTGCCAGTTTGTGACCACGGAGGCGAAGACGGCCCGTGTGTTGCCAGGAGTGTGTACTGTGTGAGTGTGTGTGGGTGCTTTCATTCCAGGAGATGTCATGCTGCTTGAGCAAACGGTTTCTCCGTGAAGGCCATCGCCCGCCTGCTGCCGGCGCCGCCACCCCTGCTGTACCCGGGCCGGGCTCGTGCCAACGCCTCCGACACGGCGCCCGCCAACGCCAGGAGCCCGCCTGCCCCTCGCCTCGGCAGAGCAGATGTCACTCAATTGCCCTCCACCTCCCACGAAAAGATGCACCACCGCCACCGACTCCTCGCCTCCCTGACAGGCAGCCGTGCTGGCACGCCACGCAGGCGACACCCGACGTGTGAAGAGAGAGGGGTGGCGTGCGTATCGGCGGGACGGTGAGGGGGAGGACGGGAGGAAGGGAGGAAGGAATGCACAGTGTGGTGGCGTTGTCGATTTTTTCGCACTCCCCCCCTCAAGCCCGGGAGGCGCCCACCTCTCCCGAACAAACACCACCGCCGCCACGCACACGCCACATGCACACGCCTCCTCTCTCTCTCTCTCTCTCTCCCCCGTTTAGCAAAAAAAGAGACACACTTTCCCTCTCTTCCTCCCGAGATGACACCCCCTGCAGGCCTTTGGAAATATTCTAATTCTGTTTCCCTAACTCTTATTATGTGTAGAGTGTGTGACATGTGAATTGTAATTAGTCGCTCTGGGGTGAGCAGAGAGCGAAGCCCCCACCTCGGAAAAAAGAACCAAAAAAAGGAAAGGAAACACTGGAGGGCGAATAATCTTTTTCCAAATACCCCATCCAATTCTAACCCCCCCCCCACCACCAATCACCACCTCGCGCTCCTGTCGCAGACTTTGATTTTCTCACACATGCTGGAGGTGCACACACACACACACACACACACACACACACACACACACACACACACACACACACACACACTCCCTCAGCCCGTCAGCTCTTTGTTTCCCCTTCCAGCGCTGATCCCAGACCCCCTCTTCACCTCCTCTTCACCTCCTCTTCACCTCCTCTTCCATGCACATACAGTAGCAAGCCTCCTTCCACAGCGTCATGGATCTTATCTGCAGGGGGGGGGGGCCTGTATCAATAACCTCCCAGCCTCCGGTTCCTTCCGATACAAAGGGGGTCCCGGCGACGGGGGCCAGCTGTAGGGATGGGAGATAATGGGATTGAGGTGGTGCTTAAATCTCAGCGAACCACAGCAGCTCAAGTAATTAGTGGATGGGATCCGTACTGGGGGCGCTAAGCAGAGCTAATGCTACCCTGGGCTCTGCCACTGGAGCCACATCAGCAGTATGGGAATGTGTGGAGCTATCGGAGAGATTATCTGCTCTCTCTCCGCTCTCGCAGATCTGTCTCTCCATCTTTCAGCTTCAGCCTCTCAGAGAACAGGAGGAAGAGAGAGGGAGGAAGAGAGGGAGGAAGAGAGGGAGGAAGAGAGGGAGGAAGAGAGGGAGGAATCAAGCCAGGGGAGGGAGGGGTGAGTCGGGGGGGGGTTGTAATTTCACAGCCGTGTCAGAGGAGCCAACCAAGGCCCTGTCTTTCCATTGAGGCTTCATTAACGAGGTTAATTAGATAGATAGATAGATAGATAGATAGATAGATAGATAGATAGATAGATAGATAGATAGATAGATAGATAGATAGATAGATAGATAGATAGATAGATAGATAGATAGATAGATAGATAGATAGATAGATAGATAGGTAGATAGGTAGATAGGTAGATAGGTAGATAGGTAGATATGTAGATATGTAGATAGATAGATAGATAGATAGATAGATAGATAGATAGATAGATAGATAGATAGATAGATAGATAGATAGATAGATAGATAGATAGATAGATAGATAGATAGATAGATAGATAGATAGATAGATAGATAGATAGAAAGTCAACTAGATAAATAGATAGATAGATAGATAGATAGATAGATAGATAGATAGATAGATAGATAGATAGATAGATAGATAGATAGATAGATAGATAGATAGATAGATAGATAGATAGATAGATAGTCAACGAGATAGACAAATAGATAGATAGATAGATATGTAGATAGATAGATAGATAGATAGATAGATAGATAGATAGATAGATAGATAGATAGATAGATAGATAGATAGATAGATAGATAGATAGATAGATAGATAGATAGATAGATAGATAGATAGATAGATAGATAGATAGATAGATAGATAGATAGATAGATAGATAGATAGAAAGTCAACGAGATAGACAATAGATAGATAGATAGATATGTAGGTAGATAGATAGATATATAGATATGTAGATAGATAGATAGATAGATAGATACATAGATAGAAAGATAGATAGATAGATAGATAACTTATAGACAGATATATTCTATATTCTATAGTTTACTCGGCCGCAGCTCTTTTCATTTCCCAGTAGAAATGACGCCGCTGCCGCTGCAGCTGACATGCGCGAGCAAAATGTTAATCAAACAAAACCCATTTCTCCTCAACAGCTAAACCAAACAAACGGGCCTCAACTTTCCCATTCAAGTCGGAATGACAGCGTAACACAACACAACAGCAGCGAACGCACTTTTTCTTTATTCAGGGAACGTCAGCCCGAGCGCTATTCTGTTGAAAATATCAACTTCAGATGTTGATGGGAGGAAAAAAGACGGGCGTTTTGTCTGCCTTTGTTGGTTCGGGCTTGATATGCTGCCTTGAGCCTTTCAAGCCATTTGTTAGACTCAATTTCTTCCTCTGTTACATCTGCAGATTACGTTTCAAGCAAACAACCAGCAACATGAAGGCACAGAGGCGCTATTATGGTGAGAGAATGACAACTTGCATAGGAGGAGAGCGAGAGCAAATACAAGAGAAGGGACGGAGAAAAAAGAAAAGAATTGATGTAAAGTGGGCCGGGAAGACTGGAAAGAGGCGGGGATATAAGTGATGAGATACTACAGTGATGGGATGTATGCGTGTGTGTGTTGTAAATGCATTCACGCAGGTTATGCAAATGGCGGTTGTTTGATTCTCTGGCCTTAAACATAGTCTCCCTCTTGTTGTCGTCTTTTTCTTTGACTCGCACTCCTTGTGTGTTTTTCTGCCTCCGCTGTGTTTTTGTTGATTAAACGTTACAGACAAGTGTTTCGGATAAACTTGAAGTCTGAGTCGTGATTTGAGGATGTGTTTGCATGTGAAGTGTTTTCCATGTGTCCGTCTATAACGCACAACTTTCCCACAAAACCTCATTAAGTGAGTTTTGTTTGGCAGCGAAAGCACGAGTAAAGGTGCTGGAGATATTGTTTTTGCCCAAAAAAACTAGAACATATACAGTGAAAACCTGTTTTATAAGAGTAAACATGGAAAGTTATGACATGTCGAGTAGGAGATATTGCAATATTCAATTAGAAAGTCACCCAGTAGCATATCCCTCCGCCAAGGCCAATAACTCCTCTACCTGATTGTCTAGTTCTTATAAATATCAAAGAAGAGTAAAGTAAAATTCAATGATTAGCACAGGAGTAAAGGAATAAAGTCTGATGAAGTATTTCAGATTATAAATTATATGTTCTGATGAACAGCTGTAGCTCCACCCACTCAGGTGCAGCTCAACCAATGAGATTCCTGCACCGGTAGTTGTTCCATGTATTAAAAGTAGATTTGTTTTTTAAGGTATATAAACAATATTGTTTGCTTCTCTTCTGGTTCTGGTTTTTGAATTGCAGATGCTTTTTGTCGATATTTACATCATGTTAATTCAGGTTTGACTTTAGAAATCCCTTGATGGAATAAAGCTTGTTTATCCTGCTGCTGTGTCATGTGTAAATGTATTGATTTCTAGTTTAAATATTACAATTTTGAGCAAGAACTAGAGTTTGATGAGGCCATTGGGAACCTTGTATGTCTTTGGGAATATTTTCACCCCTAAATCCATCACAAATGTATTTTTAATTCATCTCCTCGTGTTCCAATCACTTCTTCACTAAAAAATAAACAAATTAAACGAAAAACCCAGACGTGGATGTGTCACTCTGATCTGGTTTAAGCCTGACTGAGATATCTGGGGTCAAAAAACAACCTTCCCCTCATTAGGAATCAGACATTAGCTTGTGGTGTGATCTCACCCGGCTGATGAATTTGTTCAGTGTTGGTTTTGTGCTTTCGGGCTCGAGGAACATGAATCCCCGAGAAAAATCCTGGATCCCAGTGAGAGTGAGAGTCCTGTTTCCATATTCCACATCTCCACATGCAGTGAGTGCTGCACACTTCACTGAGTAGGATCACTTGCTACAAGGCCTGTGTTCCTGCTTCTCCACACAAACACACTGCTTTAACCTGGATCGCCATCTAGTGATGGGATTCCGTACAGCTCCTCACACCAGCCTGCACCGAGACAGATAAAAGGAAAGATTATCATGACAAATATAAACTATATTTATATAATCATCACAGACAGATCTCAGGTTGGGAATCAATACAATTAAAACACTTATTTCCAAGTATGATTTTCAGGGGAAATGAACAATAACACATAAGTTGTCTGTTGTGTTATTTTTCTGCAGCAGCTTTATATCTTTAAAACAGCGAAGTTCAGAAATGTGACCTTGTTTTCCAGCTTTTTAATCGATGCAGTTTGAAATGGAGCAGATGTTGAATCATGTTGTCGCCGCTTTGTAGTTTCAAAAAAGGCAATTTTGAAAGAAACACATATTCCAGATTGTTTCTGGCATTGTCCTATTTCCGGATGATTTCTCAGGCTTTAAGAAATACAACTTCAATTTTGGCTTTTTGTTAATATGCATTTGAATCGAATATAAACGATTTGAAAAATACAGCATTGTTTTAAAGTTTCCGTCAGAATAACAAGTCTAATTTTGACATTTGTTAAATGCAGTTTCTAATGGGAAAGATTATTCAGCTTATTTCTAGCCTTGTAAGTTTTCAATGCCTTTTATATTTGTATTTACTTATTTAATATTTCATTAATAAAACATTGTTCTCAACTTCTAGTCAATGTGATTATTAATGGATAAGTTACTGTGGCTTTTTGGTGTTGCATCATGTTGACATTGTCTCCAAAATAATTAGGATTTACTAATAATTAACTATTAATGTTTAGGATTCCAGAAATCTAAACTTTTCTTAAGGAACCATCAACCACAACAGACGAAGCTGGTTGTTTGAAACAAAGAAGAAAATGTCAGCGACTTCGTTCCCGATGTTTTTATGCACATGTGCAGATTCCTGTATAATGAAAGTTTGCCTATATGCATATATATGCCACTTATACCTCCATATGTGTGTGTGACTGTGTGTGTGTGTGTGTTTGTGTGTGTGTGTGCAGAGGCCATGCGCCTCACCTCTCTATAATGAAATCATGCGGGTCAGTGAGGCCGGCGAGGCTCGGGCAGGTCACCCAACAGATCGGAACTAAGCTGCTTTGACCCGGGCTGGTACTGCACATGGACGCACACACACTCACACACACACACAAGCGCACACACCCTATATAGTGCTTACAGCACAATGGAACCACTGTACTGAGGGGAGGGTGTTTGGCAATGATTAAAAAGCGAGTCCAAGCTGCTACACACACTCCAGCGTATTTACACTCGCTCACAGTTCTTCTCTTTTTCTATTTATCTCCCAAACTAATACAACCCATCAGAGAAGATGTCCTTAAAAGATGGTTTGAGAAATTACAGCAGGAAATCAAATCAACAATGGAGGTGATCAAAGTTGCGGTTGTGTGTAAACACTGAGCCGCTGCAGCAGATTACAGTACAGCAAGTTGTGTTGCAGCAGGGTTATTATAGAGAAAGCTTTAATCATTTCTCTTCCATTAGCCGCTGCTTGTATCGCCCAGGGACTTCTATTAGAATTAAATTAAACAGTGGAAATGTAAATATTGACAACATATGCATAATTATTTATTCCACACACACACACCAAGAGCAGAATATTATTGCCTCAGTATTGTGTTAATATGAAAACTGAAATATTTGCATTTGTTTGCAATAAAAACGCAAATCGGATGACAGCACAACCAATAGAACAATAACAATAATCGTAACAATAATAATTCTAATAAAGAAGCTATTTAGCTTTAAAAAATTTACATTTTAAACTATGTCACGGCTGCATTTTATATTTGGAGCCCTTCGGATGTCAAAGGTCAACGGCCTCGGGACCGCTCTCCTCTGGAGGTCGTCCCTTTTCTCTAAGAGGATAATCAATTACCAGAAGACTGATCTTTGCCGTCGTGTCGCCGCTCATTGCTGCTTCCTCAGATCAGCCAGGTCCCCATAAATTTGAATGTAAAACAAGCTCACCAGCACAGGGTTAAACACGTAATTAGCCACGACAAGTGAATATGAGGAGCAGACTTAGTGAGGAAGGGGAGCTATGGTAATGCGGGCGACTCCTCGGCCCTGCGAGGCATCGAGACGGGACGCAGGAAGGGGGCGGGAGCGCCACGAAGATTCCACATGCAGATATTAGAAATGCAATTGTCTTCCGCACACGGGCATCAGTCTGGAAATTGACTTTTTCATTATTCAGTTAGTGCAATAATTAAATATTCGATGCCCTGGGTTGGTGAAACTACTGAACCACACTGAGGATATTTAACCGGGCCTGACAGATGTTTTAAATAATGTTTATTTATCAATACTAATATAAACTAGCCCTAAACTGTCACTCTCCTGTGACCTGCCGCGGATTTCCCTGGGCTTTGCATCACTAACTCAAATCCAACAATAACTAGAAGAAGAGAGAGAGAAGGAACTTTTAGTTTTAGTGAAGTTTCTCCGTTTATTCCCTGACAAACTCTTAAAACACGTGTCCTGGCGTCTGATTGGCTGATTTCTCAGACTTCCGGTGACAAAATTCAAACAGAGAATCAGAAGGAAGTTTCTCATGTTGTGGCGGCGGCGGCGGCCTTGTTTGTACGGACCCAACAACGACCCAAATGTATAAATTAATAAATGAATACATGAGCAAACACCAAATAAATATCCACACAGATGAATTAATACATAAATACACGTCCATATTTATTCATTATCTCCATAGTAACACATTCACCAGCCCCGGCAGATCTGAGACGGAAGAAAATATCATTATACGATAATTAGACTTCCATCCACTTTCCATTGCCCATTACCAGTTATGAAATATTCTATGTATTTACATCTGAAAATGTCAATTCCACTCAATATCACGGGCGTGATTTGCAAGTCATGGCGCTCAGAGGAGCCATCAAAGCCGAGCATAAAAGGGAAAAGGGAAAAGAGATCTGCTTCTTTGCAAGTCCGGCCAGAACAAGGCTCAGAAACCAAAGTACAGGAGAGCCGTGGCGGCGGCGAGGGATTCAAGAGGGAGAGCGCTCAACTCGTCTGGAACGGCTACAAACGACCAGCGCACGGACGCCGAGGTTTCCAGCGAGGAAGAGGAGAAGCGCCGGGTCTGAGGCCGCTCCCCCGTGGCTTTCATGTGGGTAAGTGCTCTTGTCTTCATCTCATATGTGGAATCTGTGGCATAACATTACATTACATAGCATAACATGTAACATTATATCAACGTCTGCTGGAACATTCGCTCCAGCTTCACCGCTGGAAAGCGTTTGAACTGCCATGTGCTGGCGAACGCGGCGCCGGGTGAAACTCCCGGGTCACGCCACCGCGGCGTTTTCCTCTTGATGTCGCCGAGGTGGCGTCCACCAACAACACGCAAGAGGACTCAGAGACACTCGGAGCTGGAACAATACGCTTCCTTTGGATCTTTGGAGGCCATTTGCATTGGCAACAGGTAGCGGCCGCTCAATGGGGACCCCCCCATCCCCCAACCCCCCTCCCACACACACAAAAAAACAATGTCTGGTTAGAAATTCATCTGCTCCTTCACATCAGAGATCTCCAGCGGGCTCACGGGGGAGAACCGGCGGGACAAAGTGGTAGAGTGCTTTTGTTGACAGGCTCCAACAACTTATCGTGATCCTCCATCGCGGCGTTTGATGGACGTCTGAGCACCACTTGTGAAAGCGTGGGGGATGGTGAGGAGAGGGTGGCGTGAGAGGGAGGGAGGGGAGGACGGATCGGGGGGGGGAGGTGTCAACACAGAGACTGATGGAGTGTGCGTTAAAGCACTGTATTGAAAAAAAATAAACAAATCAGAAACAATTAAGTGTGAACTCTCATGGAATATTCATAGGCGCGAGCAGCCTTTGCGTGACAAGCCATCACGCCACCTCCAGTCCGGTTTTTTTTTAATTCCTCCTCTCTCCATGTCCTGCACACATGGAGATGTGCCTGCCACTTAAATCAAATTAGTCATTAGCAAATTGAATCAACAATTAGAGCAAAAGAGCTACATGGCATTAGCGTCAGTTCACTCATGTTTGTCAACCTATCAGAGCAACCTCTGAAGTAGTTCCTCCCGCGGTCCGACTCGTCCCCGGCGCTCCGAGTGGACGCCGTAGCTCAGGGCAAACCCGGGCGCCTGCGTCCATTTCCTGCCAGGGTCACGTAGCATCACTGCAGCTTGAGCACACGGTTGTTTGTTACACTTGTTTTGTTCGCCGGCGCTCTGATGGATCCGGTGTTTTGCCCCGATCGCCCGTCTACTCGCCTCTTCTGGATTATTTGTATCGACATTTCTCACTCCTCTGCGCCGCGGCTTTTCGTTGGAGGCTGTCAAAAACATTGCTGGCGGAAATGGAAGTATCCTCATTATGCAAATGCCGGGCTCCACTGATGGCATGTTCTGTTTTATAAATTGCATCCCCCCCCCTTGTCAGAAGTCAAATTGTATTTGAGCAACTTAAGAGAACTTGTCACGAAGATTTCAATTCGGTTAGCCTGCGATGCCACCATCAATTTCGTCAGGACAAATATAGACATATGTTTATTTCTTCACAAAGAGCGACGTGATTGTGTTTTGCGTTTCTCCACAATCATATATTATTATATACGGCAAGTACTTCTTGTGTACGGGCTTGTGAATAATGAAAGAACAAAAAGTTGAAGTGCAAGTTGAATAAATTCATTTCCGATTGGGTCCTTTTTTAAATAAAATATGATAAACAGCGGTGGTTAGTGTATATTTTTAAATGATTTTCTGCACAGAAACTCACTGGGCTCGACGAGAGTTGACAGGGCGTCCTCCAAGGAAACATTAATAATCATGTTCCATTAGAGGTAACAAGAAAACACATTTAGGAGTGATCCTCTGTAAGCTGCATGAATAAGTGGATAATTATACATTTGTTGATGTATCTCATTTGTAAATTTTCCCCCAAAAGCAGGGTTCCTTGTCTGAAGTGCCGTCATCACAAAGTTTATCAACGTATGAATAAAAACCTAATCACACTTTTGAACTTTGCTTTTCCTACATTTCCCCACAGAGACCTTTCCGATATAAAATATTAAACATATCAAATTGTTCTGTTTCCTTTACATCGTTTAATCTTCCAAACTTGATCAATCCCCAAGAAGGAATATTGGAGGAAATGAACTTAGAGCCTCGGTGAAGCTGAGGCTGCAGTTTAAAGACGTTTAAAAAGTAATATAGTGTTTGTAGGAAGTCACCGAGCTTCCAGAGTCGTTCAGCTCCGTCAGCACAGGTCAATAGAAATCCAGTTTGTGGGATTCAATTTGAAACAAAACTTCTTTAACAAGTTTCCTCTGTGAAGTGAGGAATTACCCAGAGAGCATCAGGGGATTTGACCTAATGCTGTTTATGTGTTTATGTGTTTACGTCCTCTGCAGCGTTCAGGGTTCAGACCCAGGTGGGTTTCCTGTCTGCTTCACTTACACGACGGTTTCAAAGTAAAATTCAAACTCGCCGGCGAAGTGAAAAAAGTGAGAAACATCAAAGTGACAACGAGAAAACTCTCAGTTCACTTGAAATTGGCAAAACACGCCGGTGTTGCCGACCGTCCTCCGTCATTGTAACAACTGTGAGAAGTGGGAAGGAAACATGACGCCTTAAATCTCCCACAGCAACAAAAATAAATGGCGCCTGGCTATTACTGTAGACAAGCCAAAAAAAAAAAAAAAAAAAAAAGAGGAGAAAGCGAGAAAAAACGTCAGGGTGGATTTTAATATTCATGAATTTTTCTACCAGCTCAGTTCAGCAGTTTCGATTAAGCATTAATTAGGAGCCAGAGGGGAAACCAAACAAAAATAAGGAGCTGAATGACTAATGAAGGTGGTGGAGATGTGGGTAGACTGCCACGCCACTAATGGGTCGGTGCTGTGGGTGCTGCATGGGCAGGAGTGCCAGCGGTGTGGGCGGCTAGACGCACCTCTGCCCACACCAGAGATCACACTGGGAGAGAAAAACACACTCTAGCCATGAAAGAACAACACACACACACAACACACACACAACCGTTCTCTCTTTAAATGTTCCTCCTGCAACCCCTGAACACACGCAGCACTTTCCAAACCCAACATGGACGCCGGGGTCACGCTGGAAATGGCGCTTCACTTAGCACCAGGGTTTTTTTACGCATTAAATTGGTACAGGCAGTTATTTTACTTTTTCAGAGATTTGTTTTTTCCTTAAAAAACACAAAAAGTGGACAAAAAGTTTGAGGTCACGTGATCGGGATCTCAGGTTTATGCTGAATGTATTTGTGGATATTATTTATTCCATACTGGGAGAATAACTAACTATATAACTAACCCTAAACCAGTTCTATCCAGTGGTTTAAAGGAAGGAATTAATCTATGAGAAATTATTTTACTACATCTCAGCCTCATATAAAGAAAACTGCTCATGTAAACACTAAATTACACAAAAGTACAAATTTTTAACTCAACTTTGGACAGATTTAGAATAAATTTGAAGATTTTGATCTGCTTCTTATTATTAATAAATGGAAACTTGTCAATATCGTGATTTTTCAAATGGTTCCACCAAAAAAACTAAGAAGGAAACCTTATTATTATTAATTATTATTTTATTGAATATTTTATCATGATGCAGTTTCTAATATAGCAAGACTGAAATGTGAGTAATAACAAAGTAATGCAGTACAATTTAATAGCTGGAATATCCTGCTTTTTAAAATACTATTGTTTTGCATGACAATCCACAAACAATACATTAATTCTGTATATTTTTTACAAAGCATTAAATGTATTTCTTATCTAAACAGTCAGGATATGGTTCCGGCCATTGCATTTATTTATCTATTACTATTTAATAATTTATAAATAACAGACGATCTATAATAATTAGAAAAATATTAAGTTGACAAATAATAAAATAAATAAATAAAAAATATATTTCCAGTTAGTTGAAAGATTAGCAGTAAAAGCAACACAAACTGATACTATTTAAATAAATAATTTTAAAATGTGCTTTCCCTTCAGGTTGTGTATAACAATATCATATTATGTAAAAATGGTAATTATTTTAATAATATGATTATGTATTTATTACTATTATTTAGATGAATCAAACTGCCCTGAGGTTCACCTGATATGTCAGTTCTAATATGAGGCTTAATTATTTGTGTACTTACTTCATGCATTTACAAGAGCACTATGTATATGTATGACTGCACCACAGTCGAATATATTTATCAAAATATGAATAAACAGCATAAATATGAATTTGGCATAAAATCTTCATTCATTATTGTCCTGGCTGTAAAATGTCAACCAGGGCACAATTTACATCCTATAAATATTTCCATCTCCATTATTCCTCCACTTATTTCCCTAAAACATTGAGTTAAAGTGAAGCAAAAACATTATTTTCCTATATCGCTTTTTATTTTTATTGGCGCTTTATATGAAAACAGCGAGTTGTAAAAAAAGAGCAACCTAATCCCCACAGGATCAGAGGAAGAGGAAGAAGAGAAAGGAGGTTATCGTTTCTTTTATCTGTTTGAGAAGGAGCTTTGCAGCCTCCTCTCCCAGTAACACGAGGATCAAGGGAACAGGGGGAAAAATAAATGATATTGTTACAGAGGTATTATCTTTAAGCCTGCCCATGATATTTGAATTGTATTGGTGAATTGTAATCAGGTATTTTAGCTTAGCGGTTGCTGGTCTCCGTGTTGAACGCCTGCCATCTGGTATTGGACGACAGTGTGACAGACAGAGGGAGGGAAGGAGGAAGAGAGGGGGGTTGGAGAAAGAGAGAGAGAGAGACAGGAAGCCCTTATCCAACGGAGAAGCCGGGCGACTTTAGTTTCCCAATCTCTAAATCTACACATTGTAATGTAAGTCCACAGACAGGAAGCCCAGAGCAAACAGTATTTGTATGACCAGATACAGAAGGCAGATCCCGTCCAATCACCAGGAGGAAGTCGGCTTTGCTCACTCGCGGGTCGGCGAGGAAAAGAGAAACAAAGCTGGAGTTTAAATTACTGGGATCGTGTTATAATTCACTTTTTTCATTATTTTGCTTTCAAATTTCACAAAGCTGGAGATAATGTTCCTGGAGATGGTTTGCAAATAGATGTGGTTTCAGCCAGGAGACGTTTTTGCTGGAATGAGGAACAGCCGCTGAGAAAATGAAGTCGGTGAACGAGTGTTTGTGCTGCTAATTTCCTGTGAGGAAATCTGTAAAGTGGCGTTAAACACGGCTGGATTAACTTATTAACTTATTAGTGGTGCTTTTCTGGCTCCTGTGTAGTTAAGCCAATTTCTAAAAGACAATAATTTTGGTATTTGAGCACATTATAGACTTAAGAGTTTTCTCCTGCATATAAAGTTCCAGGCCTAGTTGAATTGTGATGCGTCAAATGGAGACATCTTCATAAAACCTTTAAATAAAACCATAAAAGCATATGGATTTCAGTTTAATTCTTCTAAATCTGCCTTTGTGGCGTGTTTAAGTTCAAAATGGTCAAACACGGCCTTTAGAATAACTGCATATTCATTCCCCCGGAGAGAGAGAGAGAGAGAGCCTCATCTGTACCGACTGGTTTGACCTCCTGACCTCAGCCTGTCTGATGCGACCTCTTGTTTTACCGTTGGACGCCGCTCCACCGAGGAGAGAGAGTCCCGGTGCAGACGACCCTGGCGGCTGAATCCTCACCCTCGTGAGAAATTAGTACATAAAGCATTAAGTACTCAAAAGGAACTTCTGGCAAGAATGAGTGTTATAATATGGGAAATATATTTAAGTGTGTATTTACAGACGTCAGTATTCATGATTGAAAATCAACAATTACTATATATTATATCACCTCAATATTAACAGCTATGTACCACTTCAGATTGTCCAAAACATTTCCTTGTTCTTTCATTCTCATATTCATACAGACGACATTGGTCTTCAAATATATAACAGGCTATCTACATTTAAATGTAAAATACAATATTATAAAGTTAGAGGAGAGTGTCATTTTCGGACACATTTAGCTCATCTTAAGAGAGAAAGTCATGGTCGAGGTGTTGTCTTCATAGCATTACAGTTCAAAATTTTATAGAAAATAAGGACAAAACCTCTACGCTTGAGATAATGTTCCTGGAGATGGTCAGCCGCCTCGCTCGCCGCTCGCCGCTCTTTCTAGTGACCGGACCCCCGAGTGCCCCTCGGAAGAGAAAGCCAGACGCCGATGATTGGTATTTTGTCTTTTTTAAGTTTGGTAGCAGCTCGTTGCTCATGTGCAGGAACAGGAGGAGTGGGGGGGGGGTTGTATGGTGTTATGGTGCAACTTGAACATGATATGAAACATCTCGTCCGGTCAGCGAAGGTCAAACCCGGAGAATAACACTGATCATCAGCAACAGCTCCGGGTGAGAGGGCCCCAACAATTAACAAAGGGAGGTGTGTGTGTCTGTGTGTGTGTGTGTGTGTTTGTGTGTGTGTGCATGTGAGGGGGGGGTGGTGGGTGGATTGGGGGGGGGTGAAGTTTCTCTTTTCTTTCTCTCCGCCTTGCCACCTATCACAATTCATTACCACAAATTAGGGTTCAATAAAATTGCTATTCAGAGATAATTAGGAGTTGGGTTTTTGCGGTGGTGGGGTCGGGGGAAGGGGGGGGTGGGAGGTTGTGGGGGGGTGGGGGGATGAGGTAGGCGGCGGCAGTGAGGCAAAGGGTGGAGGGGGGAGGGAGGGAGTTGCCTTCCACATGTCATCATGACCCAAACTAACAAACCGAGGGTCCGCAGCTGGGGCAAGTGAAGTGAGACCCTGATCTGCCACCCCCCCCATTGAACACACACACACACACACACACACTCACACAAAAAGAAAACACACACACACACACACACACACTTTCTCTCCCCTTCCTCTCACCTGCTGAGTCGGGAGCCGCTCCAAATTAAACAAATTATTTCAGGCCTCTCTTTTCATTCTCGTCCTCCTTCAGAAAAAAATAAGTGGAGCAACGGCTCGCCGACAAACAGTGTGTGTGTGTGTGTCTGTGTGTGTGTGTCTGTGTGCGTGTGTGTGTGTGTGTGTGTGAGTGTATAAGTGGCTGACTAAGAGCAGGAGCTGTGGGGTCGTGTCTGCGTACTCGCACCGAGCTGAAGAAGGTTTGTCTTTCATTAATTAACACTTTTCCTGAGAACACAAGCACGAGAGATCTTTGCATTTGTGAAGGAGTGAAATATTTGTCAGGTGAGAGAACTTCCCCGAGAGCAGGTTGTGTTTAATTAACGTGGAGATTATGTGGAGTATTTCTTTTTCTTCAATTAATGATTCAAATGTGACAATGAATCAAAACGCAACAATGCTGCAAAAAATACAATTTTGTCAATGTATGACTTGTGAAATGAGAAAAAAGTGAAGGAGAAAATAATTAATAATCCCACTTGACTGAAAATATTGATTTTTAATGTTTTATCCTCGATTCAACAACTCTTAATTCACCAGTAACAATATATGTGACTCACTTAAAATAACCAATAGGTTTTTTTGTTTATCTATGTTTTTAGCTTTAAACTTTCCTATTTTTTGCAAATTGCAGAGAAACAAACATGATCTTAAAATCAATGAATAAATGCCTTAATTTAATGTAAATTAATTAATTTGAGATTTTTTAACTTGAATAAAAACAGACTAAAGACTTTTAAGGCTAAAAGTTTGTCATTTTGGCTTTAAAACATAACTAACTTTAAGATTTTATTAATTTGTTATATTTACTCATTCCATTGTAATGGTAGCAGAGTTAGCTTGAAGCTATTTTCACATGGAGTCATTTATTGAGACCATAACAACAACTAACAAGCTTCATGTGGATTTTATCTCTATTTATTTTGCATATCATTATAAATAGTAATATTCATATCATGATTTAGCTGTTTTCTGATCGTTTTTATAACTGTAAGGTGTCTTGAAAGGTGCCAATAAATAAAATTATTAATATTATATCATTATCAAAGGATAATCCAGTGAAATACATAAAGGTGGCGCTGAATTAAACCCCCACAGATGAACTTCAACAAGTTTTGCTTTGGCTGCACTTCCTGACATTCAGCTGCTCTGCTGAACCTGTCAACTTTAACTCCACTTGTTCTCTCTTATGACTGTTTGTGCCCTCCATCCTCCTCCTCTCCTCCTCCTCTCCTCCTCCTCCTCTCCTGCTCCCGTCTCCTCCAGCTGTCGGCGTGCGGCTGGCCGCGGCCCCGGCGCCACTGGAGGGGCCGTGTGAACAGGCCAGTCCGGTCACCTCGCATCAGTGTCGGGCTGGAATGCGCCGTGGCCCTGGCCCTGGCCGGGGACACTACTCTGGGGGGTTGTGGGGGGGGGGGCGGGGTTGAGCAGGTGCTCGGTTAGAGAGCGTAGATGTTGATGTCATGTCCCCGCCACCCATTGTGGTTATGGAGGCATGGACACCAGGGGACACAGAGAGCCCGTGGGTGTGCCTCTCTAGAGGTCACCGCTCCAGATCGGAATCACACTGTGAGCCTTTTACTTATTAAGTGGCTTTCTGTGCAGCCGACGGTTTCGCCGGCGCTACACGACAACCAAGCCTGTTCCCTGGCACAGAAAGAGCCGGTAAAGAGACACCAGCGCTGCTATTGAGACATCCACTCCGCCGCTGTGTGCGTCTCAGCGAGGACCAGACACGGCGAACAAATATGGCACATGATACCAGAGGTGTAGGATTCCTTCCCCCTCTCTGCGTTGAAAGAAGTCCTTTACACACCAAACAGAGCGTCGCAGACTCTCTGATCAGCAATTATGCACTTTAGAGGTATTAAATACTGCTGAGGGGGGGGCGGGTGGGCCTCCAGGGACCACCGGCAGTCCGTAAATACACTTCTCTCTCCGGGAAAATGAAAGGAAGAGACCTGCCATTTGTAGACATTATTCATGCATTAAATGTAAAACAATTATGTCGCATATATTTCAGCGTATTTACTTGCGGAGCGGCGTGTGTGCACGGAGGATGACAACTCTCCCAAGTTATTTGCCGTGCTTGCGTGCACACATTTGTGTTTATCAGCCGCGGATATCTATATTTATCACCGGCACAGGTCAGAGGTCGCCCGTTTCTAAGTGGCGAACTGGCACGAAAGATTATCATCAATTAATATGCCATAATAACCGGGTTCACTTTGAAACTCGCTGTGTACATTTGTCTTTTAAAGTGATCTAGTCTGGCAATCTCTCCGCCTCCTCTGTAATGTATGCTAATGTGAGTAAAAACACTTTGGATCCTCTCTGAGGAATAAGAATCCATATTGGGATTCATACCAGCAACATTTTTTTTTCCACTTTTGGCTTCGAGAAAAGTTCTCCAGCAGCCAGGGAGTCTCACCAACTTCATATGTATTCTTTTCATATTGTTTCCCCAAAGTTGTGTCTGTGAGCGCAGCCTGGTGAGTAGCCAGAGACTCCATTATTCAAACAGGGGTCCTGACACCAGTTTGTGGCTGAATCGCATTAACTCACATGTAACTTGATTTCAGCAGCGAGAAGGAAATGTTAATATTCACCCCGGACTCAGCAGGGCCTCACCCAGCGCTGGATACTTACAACGTGCTTTGATATGTTTTTACACCAGATTTAACTCTGCGCTGGATACACAATGAAGATATCATCGGGTAGGAACAGAAAACATGGATTCTGACTGATTCTGATTTATAGGAAATACTTTGAAACAAATAAGAGCACCTTTGCTGGCGTCCATTTGTTGAACTGAGTTATTTTAATGGTAATTTTTATGTTAAATGTTGAATTTGTGTGGGACAATCAAAGTGGAAGTTGCAGCGAGATCATTTAAACAGATTCATCGTTTGAAAAAAATGATTTATTGGACTTTTTGCAAAACTAGTTCTTCAGGCTTATACTTCTGTCCAAATGCAACTTTTAAAAATTACTGGAGACAGTATTTTACTTTGGTAAAAGCAGCAATGCCTTAAAGTAGTTATCATGCAACAGTGTCACCACATAATGATTAAAATAGTTGTTTTTAAAAACCTGGAGTGTGTGATTAGTTGGGATTTGTTTTTGGTGAGACTTACGACGTCAAATCCGAATGAATAAAACTTCGGTTCATCAAAAGTGAGGAATTACTCGACTCCACAGCCTTTCCACCACTTCCCATTATCAACTTGACAAAAATAACTATCCTGAAGAATAACACAAACTCCCGTCTCACATGCCACATGTCCTTTGATATGTTTTTACACCAGATTTAACTCTGCGCTGGATACACAATGAAGATATCATCGGGTAGGAACAGAAAACATGGATTCTGACTGATTCTGATTTATAGGAAATACTTTGAAACAAATAGTAGCACCTTTGCTGGCGTCCATTTGTTGAACTGAGTTATTTTAATGGTAATTTTTATGTTAAATGTTGAATTTGTGTGGGACAATCAAAGTGGAAGTTGCAGCGAGATCATTTAAACAGATTCATCGTTTGAAAAAAATGATTTATTGGACTTTTTGCAAAACTAGTTCTTCAGGCTTATACTTCTGTCCAAATGCAACTTTTAAATATTACTGGAGACAGTATTTTACTTTGGTAAAAGCAGCAATGCCTTAAAGTACTTATCATGCAACAGTGTCGATACAGAATGAATAAAATAGTTGTTTTTAAAAACCTGGAGTGTTTGATTAGTTGGGATTTGTTTTTGGTGAGACTTACGACGTCAAATCCAATTGAATAAAACTTTGGTTCATCAAAAGTGAGGAATTACTCGACTCCACAGCCTTTCCACCACTTCCCATTATCAACTTGACAAAAATAACTATCCTGAAGAATAAAAAACAACCTCCCGTCTCCCATGAAGACACGGCGGCTGTTGAGCGGCGCGGCCTCTCTCCGAGTGCACTCCAGCTGCACGCCAGCTGTGGAGCACCCTGGGCGCCAGGGCTTACAGGCCGGCGTGAGTGACGCGGCGCCGAGGCGATGAGGAGAGAGGAAGTGACAGGAGACAGTTGCTACACACTGTGTCACGCTGGCAGTGTCACACCTGGCAGCTGTCAATCACCGCGCGGCCTGATATCACCGGAGCCGCTGCCAAACATGCCGCGAGTGGTGTCATCCATCCACACATGAGCACTGGCTCGACTCTGACTGCACTCATCCTGTCACTGAGAGTCAGAGAGAGCGAGAGGAAGAGGGGAGAGGAAGAGGGGAGAGGAAGAGGGGAGAGGGAGGGAAGCATCCATCTATTTACATATGGAAAGGTCACAAATAGCCTGCAGGCACTGTGCTAATTAGAGAATGTGGCAAAAAAAAAAAGTCCAAAGATAAATTGAAAGACAAAAACCGGAGAGTTATCTAAGTATGCTTGCGTAATGAAAGTGGGGATAAGGTGAATGAAAGGAGAAAAGGAGAAAGGCTGAACCTTATAAAAAGAACATTCTTTTACTGAAGGTGGAAACCAAAAAACACAAAAAGGAGCCGGTGGAGTTTCAGCCGCTGCAGGATTCTGAACGTGTCTGCCAATCTCAACCTGGAGGATCGTGGGATTCGAGCGGGATCGGTAACCGGTAACCGACCTCCTGTGGTGCAAACCGACGTAGCTTTAGCTCGGTGGTTAGCGCAGGCCTCCACCGACCGGCAGACACTGACCATATGATGGTGTTCAGATGACCGGGCGTGTGTGATCTCCCTTAGCCAGATAAGCGAATCAACCTTTATAATTCATTGTGACAAGCTGACAGGGAAAATGAGTGTAAAATTTTATACTTACATGCATTTTTGTGTCAGATCACCGTCTGTGCACTTGTTTTTCTGCCTGGCCATAGCCGAGGGCTCCTTTCTCCGCGGGCGTTTCCCGGACTTTGTTTCCAGGCCTTCAGACACATCGCCCTTCGCCCTAGTGAATTTGCTGATTAATTTTGGATGCTCCCCTTAATTAACACCCCAAAGGAAAGTGTAGATTTCCGCGCCCGCCTTTTACTGCGGAACAAACAAAATGAGAGTCTGAAGAAGGATGACCTCAGGGAGACAGACGTGCTGATGTCCAAAATGACATTACAGGAGCAA
Organism: Limanda limanda; assembly: GCF_963576545.1. Lineage (NCBI taxonomy): Eukaryota > Metazoa > Chordata > Actinopteri > Pleuronectiformes > Pleuronectidae > Limanda > Limanda limanda. Next base: position 1,823,184 of record NC_083658.1, on the reverse strand, counting down.
TGTGAAGGCGCGGTGACGCCGGGGCCTAGACCTGGACACGGGCGATGCCTCAGGAGCTCCCAGGCCTTTTAATCAGCGGCTGGAAATGAGCTCCCTATTAGTCTCATTTCATTTGCTTTAGCGTCGGTGGAGAACCAGGCCTTGCATGATGCCACCCGACGCTTGAAACATGCTGTTCCTGTGCCAGCGCTGGTGCCGCCTCCGGCCCTCGGTCATTAATTGGTGCCACTCTCTTACTTCCAGTGAAATTGGCAGATGACGGACAGGGGGCGAAAATAAAAATGTGATTTCTTTCTCTTTTTTCTCCCCCTCTTCGCAACATCAGAGTGGATTTCACTAATTGGGTTGAATGGCGCCCATCTCTTCTTGTGACAGCCAAGCAGGATGCATGAGAAGCTGCGGGCAGCTTGGAGAGCTCTCACCCGGCCATGCCAGCTCGGAAGACACGCCGGCAGGAGGGGGGGGCGAAGTTGCAAAAGACACGCCGAGACAAAAGAGCACAGCCAGAGATTGCACGCTCACTTTTTGCAGAGACCTTGAACAAACAAACTTGCACTTTGTGTCTCGCTGAGGGCGAGAGGACACGCACGTCAGCGCTCGAACCCGAGGGAAGCAAATCAGCTGCCGAGAATAAACCCAACGTGCTCAGAGAGGTTTTCTGCCTCCTTCAGACGTGCATCACCCGGAACCACACACGGGGAAAAACAGAAACAACACCACTGATGCTACAAGCTGACCATTACAGCATGATTTCTCCCATTTTAACATATTTACCCCTCACTATTTTGAAGCTGTGGAGCTGAACCTCCTCTTGTCTTCTGACGTTTGACACGTAATTTCTTTGCATCTTTCTCTGAAGACCACACAAGACACCAGGGATTCACCCTCAAATTATATGAATTGTAAATCAAACGACTCCCCCGGTGACGGCAGAAGTTAGCCGTACAGTTTACATAACCACAGACTAATACAGTGTCCAATTAGGGCCATTAAAAGCACATCGGATCTGCCTGGCTGCAGTAAAACAGACATGGATGTTTGAGCAGCTCCTCTCAGCTCCTCGTCGGGACAATTGTCCACTTTGTGTTTCGGGAGAAGGGCGGGGGGGGGGGGGCGGAATTCCCATTACAAAGGGACAAGAAGTGCAGGTGTAATTGGGATATTTGGACGTGTCTGGTTTCAGGAGCAGCGGTGAAACGAAGCCGTGTAGGACGCTGCCCTCTCGCTCGCCTCTGCTCTTTCACTTCTACTCTCGTTCCTCTCGCCTACTTTTTCTTATTTTTTTCCCGTCCGTGTTTATCTGCGTTCGAGTATCGCTTCCTTCTCTTCTGCACGTCTCCGCCCCCGGCCCATGTGAGGCTCTTCCCTCCACACACTCCCCTCCCTCCCTCCCCTGTCCTAGCAACGATAGCGGCTCGATCGGGCAGGTATGGGTAACAAATGAGATCAATTAACGTGTCCGGGAGGGGCACCAACCCGGGGGTCCGGTTGCACTAAACAGGCTGCTCATCTTTTGTTTCCCCTCCGCGGGATTCCATTTGCAACTTCATCACTTTCCCCGCCGAGAACAACGGCGCCCGTTGTTCCACCGCGGCCCCTGAATGGAGAAGGCCCCAAATAAAAAAAAAAGGCCTGGCCTCTTCCCCTGGCAGCCTCGTGTATCTTTACCATCGATGCTCCGACTCCGGGACAGTGGGGGGGGCAAGCTCGGCCAAATGACCTTCGGCGCCGCCCCTCCCTCGGCACCCCTCTCTCTCTCTCTCTCTGTCTATCTCTCTCGCCCTCAATGAGCTCGATTTGTAGTAAATTTGTTTCCCCGGCTTCCTTTAATTGAAAGACTTTGGCGCTAACAAGGAGCTGATTGAGCTCAGTAATGGCGCCGGTGAAGGCAGAGACGCCAGAGCAGAGGCCGGGGCTGGTTCTCCGATTAAATACACAACTCGCTGTGTGTGTCGCAACATCAGATTACACACAGACACACACAAACTTGCAGATGTAGCTGTTTTCTTTAGCTATGAACTCCAGACATTTTGTTCAGTTTGTCTCTCTCTTCCACGTGTTTATGGCTCCTCCTTCTCATCCTGTCACTTCCTGTGTTATAAAACATCATCGACACCCCCCACGCCCTTTTAACCCCCCCGCACGACGAGATGACGAATCAAATCGCTCTTTCCGAAAGACGTCACCCTTGTACCAGCGCTTGGCGATCACTCTCAGGTGTTAGCATATTTCCGACAGCTTCTCTGGAAAAACATTTACAAATTGTTTACGATAACCTTGTAATCAAGTTGCCTTTGGTTTGACAGCTCACCATTACCCCTGATAACAGGTCTGCTGCAATCCCCCCCACACACACACACCCACCCACCCTTCCAAAGTAAATATATATATATTAAAAAAAACAGACAAACCTACACTTTCTGATTCCTTATTGACAGAGCCCTGGTCCCCAGTTATCTTTTCCAACGTAATTTGTTTTCAAGAACTGTGATTTACATTTCAGTGGGATTACACCTTTTAATGCTGCACGCCGGCCGAGGAGTGGGCAGCCGCTGAATATAGGGAGGAGGAGGGGGGGGGCGGTGGTGTGTGAGTGTGTGTCTGTGTGTGTGTAGAGAGAGAGAGAGAGAAGGGGGGGTTCAAACGATGCATTTCCAAGTCCTCAAGTGGAGAGGATTACAATTACAATTAAAAATCAAAAGGCCTGTGTGTCCATCAAACGGCTGCCCATAACCCTTTGTGTACCCAGCGCCAAAAAAAAAGCCGCGGCTAGTGGAGGGCTGGCAGATGCAAAACGCTTTCCCGCTTAATTGTGGCGTATTACCGGCGCTCGTTCATCGGGATATTATGCAATAAGTGTTATTTCAGGCAAGAACGCTGGGTTCTAAATGGCATGCTAATGCGAGTCCCTTGGCAACGTGTTAAAGAAAATCCATGCATCACCATTAAAAACAACAGCGGGCCAGTGGCAAAGTTCAATCATCTTGTTTTGGATATCGCCTTCATGTGGTACAACAAGTTCACCACAGGTAGAATATGGCATCGTGCTTATGACAATATTTGTCTGTGTAATAGGAGAAAACTCTGAAACTTCACGCTGGTTTTTCTAGCTCTTGGATTAATGACAAATATTCTAGCCAACAGAAATTATCAGTAAATAAAATAAAAGAGGACTTTATGAGATTTGATTGGCAGAGTAATAAACAGTATTTGACTCATAATCAAATACGTCTCTTTCTTCTCTATAAATATGAGTTTCTAGGAGCTGCTGATTTTATTCTTTTATTCTTTTTTATTCTACGTCCACCGACCGCCCCCTTACACACGTCTTAATCATGTGCATTATTTCAGTAATTCAGATCACAACATTTTACATAATTCCTTGTTTATTCATTTTTCACAGACAGTCGGTGAAATTATGTAAAACTCGCTCTCGACGCCACTCGAATGCAGATCCTGTGTTATTCTAACATATTCGCTGACTTGGAGGCAAAGTCCCATTTAAATGAGAATTACACTTAAATGTCACATGGGTTTATCTAAATGTATAAACAGTGCATTTATTAGATTAAATTTGGTGAATCCTAAATGTGGATTGCGGGAGCAGGAAGGCGAGACGTGCTCCGAGGGTTATGACTTACTAATGCCTGTTTTAACATGTAAACACTTGCTTCCTCTTTGTTTTTTATTTACACGGCACCTGAAGAATCGCTCTTTTTAAATTTTACTGCCGTTGGAAACCTACAGGAACATCATCTGCTTTTGTTGAATTAATGCGAAATCATTAGCCGGCAGTTTGGGAACCTGCAGATCCTCGGAGAATAAAAAAAGAGATAAAGCCGCTCCCGCCATTCACAGCGTCTCCTGATAGACGCCAATCTGTTGCCTAATACATCTCAGGCCAAATTATAAAACGGGATTCCTCATTCAGAGGTGGAAAGTGTGAATGCGAGAGGGAGAGAGAGAGAGAGACCCTCTAATGTCTTCTTTTTTTTCTAGAATGGCAGCAAAACAAGGAGATTACGGGGGGAGAGGGAAACTCATTTACCTCATCAGTGGCCTTTGTACGCCTTGAGTCAGCTTTCTGAGGCGAGGACGCCTGAACTCAGTCGCCATTGGCCGAGACACCCTGGTCCCTCCTCACTCGCTCACAGGAGACAACACACTCACCACAATACGCCGTCCTCCATTTGGACGCTCAAGTGAAAGCATTCAAATATAAAACCATGAATGAGCTGTAAAGATAAATCTCAATCAAAACACCACGAGAAGCATTTTCACATGCACGGCTACACACACACACACACACATGTGCAGGGAGGATTGTTTCCATATGGGACAGCAAATATAATAGCAATAGGGTACATTAGATCTCTTCCATACAGATGTTCACCTCCATTGCCGCAGCAGTTGGGTCCATCTGTGTTTACAGTGAGCTGCTTAGCGCGCGCCCGTGTGGAGGGAGGCATATCAAGCATATGGACATTTTACAAAAGGTTACCCTGCATAAATTAGGCTGAATGGCAATCTGTTGAGGAGAGGTGGCTCCCTGCGAGCACGAGGTGGTTCCAAGGAAGACTGGGAAACAAAAGCATCTGGTTGTTGTGGAGCAAGGGCCGACGCAAAACCAGAAAATAAGAATTTAAAAATAGAACTAAACCTCAAATTGTGCATCTGGGAATGTTGCAATAACAACAGATTGTTTCCCCTTCAATATTTAGCATGTTCAATATTAAGAAATGCTAAATTAAAGAGCTGAGTTTAAAAATATTAGTCGCAACTGTAAAAGTATTTGTGTTTCATTTAGATCCTCTTGTATTTCTGGCGTCAAGTATTTTTTATTTTAGATCTGCAATATTAAAAGCTTCCAATTAAAAGTGTTTTTTGTTAAATAATGTGATTTAATACGTTTTATTTGTGCAGATATTTCCCAGATTCAAAGTTGTTTTTTATTCGACTCTGGAGGAAACAAGGAGCTTTAGATTATTATCTCGTCTTAGAGTGACATCTAGTGGCCACTTGAGTCATGACACCACAGTGCACCTCAGTGGTGTTCAGTGTTTTTATAGCTTTGAAAAACCCAACTTCCGTTTATGTTCTGCTTAATAAAGTCTTACTTTTATATATATGTAGATTTAAATGAGGCTCTGAATCCATTTAAGGAAATTAAAATGCAATTAAAATGTATATGTATGGCTCATTTTATCAGAATTTCCCATTTCGACCTTTACAAACACATTATTTGGTGATATTTTAAACTTCCACTCATTCCTGTCAATCCAAAATACATGTTTTCCTTCAAAGTGCTGCAGAAGAATCGCACCTGATTAATAAGGAGCATTTCATATCTCCAAATCAAAATCAACCCAGGACTTCATGCAAACTGGCCTTTCATCCACCCACCGACGCCTCTGATGCATTTAGCCTAATCTGCCTATGTTTGCTCTCATGTGTGAGTTACCTTCATCACCGTGTGGGTGGTTAAGATTGATTAACAATAACAGCAGCTGACTACGCAGGAATAATTTACCAAAAAACAAAGCGTCGGTGAATGGAGGAGGCCGACAATGAGACGGAAGGAGGAGGACGACTCGCCGCCTGCTCGTTTCGCCGAGTGTTTCTGATGTCGGCTAATTGAAGCTTTGTCACGCAGATCCAGGGCGGGGGGGGGGGTTCAAAGGCGAGCGTCCGTCCGGCGACAACGTTTGATGTGAGCTACTTCTGCTGCAGATGCGGCTTTGATGCGAGACGGCGGCGCGGCTGGTCGAGAGGACAAGTCACAGCGGGAGAGGAGCGAGCGCCGGACACTAGAGCGCTCGAGTGGCTCAGGATTCATATTCATGCAAAGATCACACAATATCACACGTGAACACTGGCTGCAAGGACATCAGGTAGATTTCCATCAGGGGGAATTAACCATAGATATCATATATAAAGGCTAGATGTCTCGTCTGCGTTGCCGGCCAACGGAGACGAACGTCTTTGCTCAATTTTTAACCGATTTTTAAACGGTTTGGTTTGTTATAAACGTCAGAGATGTAGTTATGACACTGCATACTTATGAATAATTATGTTATTTTCTAAAAAAAATGAATAATTTATGCAGTGTCATTACTACATCTCTGACGTTTATAACAAACCAGATCGTTTAAAAATCGGTTGAAAATTTAGCAAGTTATGGTGATTTACCACTACCAACACAATGTTATGGGTGAGCGAGATGCCCCCTAGCAAGATGGCCGCCATGTGCGGACGTCCGGCTCCGTCGAACGAGACATCTAGCCTTTATATATGATATCTATGGAATTAACCTCATCGTGCAGCGACGGCCATGTTTCTACAGGAAATACACAACTTTCTAATGCTGAAACGTGCAGAACTTAACTTTTTTGTTGTTTTATCTTCAGTTTTTTACATTTTCAGTCTCGTATTTGACCACGATTGACGATTAAGAGCTGAATATGTTTGTCATGAAGGACAACCACTACACACCCCAGCTACAGAGAACCTCTGATTTTACAGTAGCCTTCTCTTCTCTAGGGACTCTTTCCTGAAGCAATCACAGGTGACCTGTATTGACCGGAGTTGACTAATGCCAGAGAAACAAATCAAAAGCAGCAGACAACAAAGACGAAAGACAAACGTCCCCACTGTTACGATTCCTTCTATCTCGCCTCGTATATTCCGTCTTTGGCAGAAGTTTGTGTTTCTAACCGCTGACACCTCGTCGAACAATCCCTTCAGGTTCGTAGCCGAGCGGTAACAGCCCTTAACTCACCCTTCCACCGTCTTTTCATGGCCAGCGCTTTTGTTCTCCCACATAAAAGGAGAAGGGTCTACACGGGGAGGCGGCGAGACACTTTGAATAACACGCAGATCAATAAAGACCATCCAGCATGGAGATAATGTGCAGGTCGTTGAAGTGTCATCCATAGTGCTCAGAGAGAGAGAGAGGGTTCACGCTGGAGGTCGTCTTCCTGCGCGTCAGAGAGCGGTGATGTCAGGTCCCCGGGACAAATGTTCGCTTTGATGGGGCTCAAAGCTCCAAGAAGAAACCTCAAGGTTAAATTATTGTCTCGTAAGTGGAAGAAATGTGCAAAGTGAAACCTAAAGGAAGCTGCAGCTGCGACGGGGAAAATTGTTTTCTTTGGGTGAATGAATATTTGAAAATATATCATAAATAACTAGAATCTCCCCTTTCCCTAAATCAGACACTCATAGATATCAGTCCTCTTAATTTGTCTGATGTAAAGAAACTATATAAAATTGTTAATTTAAAGGACACATATTATGCCCATTTTACCACAGTTGATATGGTTCCTTGGGGTCTTAATGAAATGTCTGTAACATAATTTGGTCAAAATACCACAAGGATCATTTAAAACAGCACCTTTTTACCCTGTCTAACACAGCATTCCTCAGATTGACCTGTTTTGAAGCACTACAAAAGTGGAATTTTCATAATATGTCCCCTTTAACATGTTTAGAAGCTAGTTTTCTTTGGGTGAATGAATATGTGAAAATATATCATAAATAACTAGAATCTCCCCTTTCCCTAAATCAGACACTGATAGATAGCAGTCCTCTTAATTTGTCTGATGTAAAGAAACTATATAAAATTGTTAATCTAAAGGAGACATACTATGCCCATTTTACCACAGTTGATATGGTTCCTTGGGGTCTTAATGAAATGTCTGTAACATATTTTGGTCAAAATACCTCAAGGATCATTTAAAACCGCACCAACAGAGCAACAGAGTTTTGTTTATTAAAAGGTTTAAGAACCGGGTGTTTATCATGATCAGAAATCGTGTCACTCCCACAGAGAGTCGAGCCCGAACAGGAAATCTGAGGGTAAAGGTTGAAATGTGTGTCTTTTTAGTGTTGAAAACAATCTGTAGTCGTGTTCCTTCAGATCCAGAAGTCAGATCTGAGGTTCCAGGTCTCATGGAGCGTCTGCTGAGGTCTGCTGAGTGCGGAGCAGATCAGCGTTATCGCCCGCTCCTTTCACTCTCCCCATGATGAGCTGTGCTGCCGAGTGTGTTGTTGCCTAATTCCCTCTAACTACAGCCCTGTGTAATCACATACCCCAATTAACCACCTCGGCTCCCGCTTCCTGCACCGCGCACGCCGCCCCGGCTCCTCGCCACGCCGCGTAATTAGCTTTCATCTGAAAATGAAAAGAAAGGAGCACCTCAGCGATTGTGCAGCCACTTTCTCTTCTCCTCCCCGTCTCCACCCGTCCCTCCATCACTCTACTTCTCATATCATAATGGCCCTGCAATTTCAATCAGATGGATTTTAATCGCAGACACTGAGCAGGATTGGCCCTCATCCTGGTCCCTCCTTCCACCGCCCCCCCCCCCCCCCCAAACAAGCAGCCCACCTCAGTTGATAGCTGGTGCTCGTGCATCAGCCATCGAGGAGACTCCTTGTTGAGACTGTGTGGTCTTAGTTTGATATTTACAACGGATTTGATTCTCTTTTGTGGAAGTGATCCGACCTGTGCAGCAATAACGTGATTTACATCCACCGGAATGTGAAAAAGACAAAGTAAATCCTGTGGAGTTGTATTTAGCGGTCGGATTCCACGGATTTCATACACAACATGTTTAATATTAGATCAGAATATTAGAATATTAGAATTCATTCATTAAAATAACTCTTAAATGTGTCATCGTGACCTGTACAATCCGTAAAATCCAGATAAGAGAAGTTGGGTTTATTAAAATCTTAAAAATATGACCCAGACGAGTCTTTGTGAGTTGCCATCTTGGTTTTTTGAGAACAGAAGTAACCTTATTCGGAGGTACAGGAGGCGGAGCCTGACTGAGCGCTACACACCTCCACCTGCGACCTGCACCCAATGGATGGTGCTAGCTGTCAATCACACCGGGGGTTCAAGGCCTAATACGTACTGTGCTTATTGTCTATTTTACTCCAAATGGATCATAAACTGAAACTTTGACATCATAATATATTGAAGAAGACTTAAAACTAGACATTGAGACATAAACTCTTCTGGGAAAATGTTTACTGACGTTATAAATCAAGAGAGAAGTAGAGTAATCTTCCTATAGATGTCTTTTTGCACCCTCTGCTGGTCATCTGAGAGAATACAGGTTTCAGGCACCTCTCCATTGGCTTTGCGTTATTACGTCAATTTTTCTTATAGAGTTTATGAACACAGAGGGATTTCCTACCTTATGTCCGCTGGGTTTTGCCTCTCAGGTCACACACGGAAGCTCCTGAACCCTCTCTGACCTAAAAACACAACAAATAATTATTTAGTATTTTTGAATTTCCTCTCAAAAGACACTAGAAAAAATCATGAATCAAAGATGCACAGTAAAAGACAGTAAAGTAAACATATGTCCTTGGTCACAGTCTTGCAACCAAAGTGAATAAAAGTCAATATTTGCAGAGATTTGTTGAGGTTTCCTGGTGTGATTTCAAGCTCAGATTCAAACTCCTGACCTGCCTGTGTTCACTTCCAGGCCCTGTTTCTCTCATTTAACACCTTGGAAGTCACAAAACCTTAATTATTTTACTTCATTTAACCCCGTGACAAAGCTCTCGCAGTCTGAAACTAAAAGTAAAGTTTGTCACGGAGCTAGCAGAAGCTCGGCTCAGCATCAGCTCGAGGCCTCCCTGCAGATCCAGGGTGAGATGATATCATTAAGAACTTATCAGCAGCGTGAACGCTCCTCACAGGTTCGCCGGTAATGTGACACCAAACACTGCACTTGGTTGTCACCACAGGAGCAGCTCCAGCCGGGTGGATCATTGTTCAGTCATACAAGTGAGCAGCCTGTTAATGACACCGCCCTGACATTTAACACATAGCAAGGTGTTTCATAGGCAGCACCTTCGCAGGCCATTTGCAGGCGGAGCGAACGCCAAGACCTTTTAGTTTTGAAAACACGGCGAAGGTTAACGGCTGTTTAGAGTTTCTGGTTCTCGCCGCTCTTCTTCTCCAGCTGCTCCTTTGCCTCTGGAACCTGTTTGTTCTCTTATCTCCTGCTTGTCCTGAACGAATCGATGAGGCGCTGCTCAAACCCAGAGATGTTCATCGGCTGCTGACTGCTCAGAGAAGAGATTGGTCCAGAGCGGAACAGAAGGGAAAAGATGGATCGAGGTTTACTGGGTGGTGGACAAACACGTCCACCTTCTGTCATTAATAAAGTTATTAGCAACATTAGCAGCTGCAGTAGAAGTATAAGGAAAGCCTGTAAAAACATTTGTATCGCTAAAAATCCTCTAAAAACGTCCTGTCATGTTCCAACCTCCTGCTCAAATCTTCATGATGAAGCTGTTTTGTCACATTTCATTAACATGCAAAAGAGTTTTCATAATCATTTGTTATTTCAACACAACTTCCACTGAATAATGTTCCCATTTGTGCCGATAATCACATCCACAAAGTTTCCACAAAGTGCCGAGCCGATGTTCAGTGATCGGGAGCAGACATGGACAGATGGACACGAGCGTGCAAACACATCCTGAGACACAAACCACTTCTGATGTCATTACCTTCGCAGCACAATGACAAAAACAAGGCTGCTAAACATATTTGTGCAATTGATACGCTCTTTCAGTTTCAATAGATTGTGTTTGCAAAGCAGGGCGGCCGTTTTTCATTCGTGCATCGCCCCTTGTTGTGTAATTTATACACTGGCTTTTCATATCTCATGTGCAATAACAGAAGAAAAGTGTGTGTAGGAGGGTTGATCTTCTGTCGTCAGCTTTTGATATCATTCAATCAGCTCTGAGTGTGTGGGACGCACGTGTGAAGAAGGGCTTTGCTCCCCGTGTTATCTTTTAAGCTTGTCCAAATCTGACATTTCTGAGCATTTAGCTGGTCGACCCGATGCTTATCTCCCTGTGTATCAATCCTTTATGCTGCATGTGGCAAATTCACATCTGTTTACATCGTGGAGGAGATTATATGGAGGTGGAATTGATTTGAGATTAGCACTCCTACTACGATTAGGGGAATACAGACCTTGGATTCTTGGTGTAGATATTTTAAAGATTAAAAAACACCAAAAAAGGTACAGAATCAGACCAAAATTCTAATGTCTGGTCCTTAAATTACCAATTTGAACCATCAAGTTTCGAATGATAAACATTGAACTTCCGGGTTTTTGCACCTCAATATCCAGGAAAGTTTTAGAACACATTGTTTTGTATTTGAAAAACATGCGTATTGTGCTTATTCTGGTGTAAAAGAGATGTTCTACTTCACGTCTGTGCCGTTATTTGAATTTCCTCAAAGTTACATTTACTCAGGGACGCCATCCCACCTGTACCCACATCAGATTCCTGCCCTTTGTCGTGGGAGACCCTCAAAGTACCAGAGTCACGGTGACCCTCTCGCCTCGGAGGTTTGCGTAGAAGACGAGTTTATCCTCTTAATAAATAAACCTGGAACCTAAAATCACAGGAACACAGGAGGGATCATAGCTCCGCTGCACTCGTCTCCTCTCCGTCAGAGAAGGATTATCCCTTTCACTCGCTGCGCACGTCGCTAATTTCTCCTGCCAGGTTCGACTCCCAGAATGCACTTGGGAGATTGGCTGTCTCTGCTTCTTTCCTTTCTTTCTCTCCTCTCTGTCTCTCTCTCCCGATGCCAGGTTCTCTCCTGCTCCTTCACTCTCTCCTCCCCTCCAAAACCTGGCTCCCGGACTCGTGTTATCTCGCTGCTGCTGGTGGGAACACAAACCCCAGTGTTTCTTTCTCCTCATCCTTTTTTCTTTGATGATGTTTTACTAATTCACTTGGCAGGCTACAGAACCGTATTCCTGGGACTCAGGGCTGCACACATGAGCCTGGAAACAAGATTAAGGTGCATACCTCTTGTAAAACAGGTGTTGTCAGCATCTAACAGGTTGAATTTCCCTCTTTTTCTTACCTGATGCAATCCTCGTATTATATTATACCTCACAAGACAGCAGCGGCTTCTTATATATTTAGCAGGGGGCTTTATTCATTTTATTCAAACCAGGACAAGCCAAGTAGAAGTCTAATATTTACTTTAAAGCTCCATCAGCTTCAGAAGTCTGACTTTTGACTTTAGTTTTACTGTAAACGTGAAATACTCAGGCAGCTGTGAGTTCGATTAAAACGTCGACATTGATCTTGTGTTAAATATCGTCCTATATCAGCAGGTTAGCTTAGCATAGCGGAAAATACGGCCCAGGCTCTGTAACGTATGTCTCAGAAGGAATAGAAGAAGAAGAAGAGTATTGGGAGGTAATGGAACATGTATTTCATCAGTAAAGGATCATAATATATTTTCCAAGGTGTTTGAGGTTGTGTAGCAAATCCCATCTACCTCGAGGCGTTGTGTAAAATATAAGTGCTGTTCAGGAAGGCCTCTGTCTGGCCTGTATTCTCTACAGACTATGATACATCCAGTTAATCATGAAAAAAAATAATACAACAATCTCCGTTCACACCATCGAGTTTGAAATCTTTGTCTCCACTCTCTCATACGTGTGTGTTTCTATCCTTTGTGTTTACTCGGTGCCTCCAGCCGGAGTCTCTCACCTCCAGTTAATTCTCACACCTGCTGATGAACTCCACAGAGAAGCGACGGACTATAAAATATCACAAGACACAGAATTCACACGAGCGATCGTTGGTTTCATGCTCACTCAGCGACTTCTGTTCAAAAAAAAAAAATCGCAAAGATAGGTTGAAATAGAAAGATGCAGATTTACCTTCCCCTTGATTTTGTGGATCTGAAGGATATTCACTAAAGTTATCGATAAATCTCTCTACCGATTATTTAGAGCAGGGGTTTTCAACCGGGGGTCCGCGGCCCCCTGGTGTTCCGCGACGGCATTGCAGGGGGTCTGCGAAATTGGATTTGATATTTCAACACATTTCCTGATTACTCTTGAATATCGTGAAAAATATCCAAAATAAGAAAAATGTATAAAATAATATAAAGGTGATGAGGGGAACCTTGAAACCGGCTTGGGGCTAGAAACTGCCAGAAAAATAAATTGGCATAATAGCCAAAACAATTGATTGCAATAACAGTCAACCTTACCACGTTCGCTGGTTGAGAAACAATTTCTTAGGAGAGCTCTAAGACTTTCGTCTATCCAGTAGCAGTCCTCCCGACAGAATGAATAGACACAGAGATGCAGTACAACTACAAACTGCATTTTAATTTTGTTTTCAATTCTTAAGCACTGAAAATAAACCGTTTTGTTGATTTTTACACAGATTTTCCTAGATTTGTTTGAGGTTTTTAAATAAAACCAACATGCAAAACCAAATGTTAAAACTTCCTTCTATCCACATGCACGCACGCACACACGTAGGCACATCAGTGGGCCGCGGATTACTTTCTAGTCAGAATGGTCCCTGGGACAAAACCAGTTGAAAACCCCTGATTTAGAGTAATAAGAACCTTTTAGTTAAATTGTTTTTGGTTTCCTGGTCCACGACTTTATTGTATTTTGGGATTGATATTAATACGTTTGATGTCTAAATGTCTAATTCAATGAGACAGTGAAACCCTTCCTATCAGTGTCACCCTCAGCTGACCCTGCGTCACCACCTCTTCAGAATTCCTCACTCCATGTCCCCCCCCCCCACCCTCCCTCTTTCTTTCTTTGTAAACCTCGGCCCCTGAACGCAGCCGGCATCACAAGTGTCGCCGCCGTCACCGCCGCTGTTATCCAGTCTCCCCGGCTCGCCGTGGTGGCTGCTGAGCTGTTTGTTTAGGAATCTGGGCCCGAAAATTGTATTCCATCGACCATGCTCGCTATCAACACACAATTATCTGGGTTAATCATGTGGAACTGTGGCAAATTCACCTGGGGCTCAGGGAACTAATGACATTCGCGCCCGGCCCTGCTTTAGTGAAATGGCCCCGGCACCTGCAGCAGGAACACAGAGATTGCCAAAGAAAATTTGGTCTCATTTCGCCCACCTCGACGCCCCCCCCTCCACCCCCCCATCCATCCCTTCCCCCTCCGCTCCTAACCGCGGCCACCCTCTCCCCCCTTCGCAATCTACCCGTCTCTCATCCCATTTCCATCCCACTTTGCTCTTAAATTTGTTAATCTCTCAGGTTTCCTCATTGTTTTGAGTTTTGTTTTTTTTCCCGTGGCGAAAGAGGGACGCCACCGAGACGTCGCCGTTCCGTCCAATCGCGGCGGCAGAGCCAACGCCGATCTTCACGCCTCTCGTATAATCACATGTATATTTCCAGCTCCTGCTATACCTGTGTAACACCTGCACAGTCGACGGAGAGGAGGTGAGGAGGTGACACAGACGACGAAGATGATATCTCGCAAAACCAATTTGTGACTTTGGTTCCGGACAGACAGCAACTTGTGTTCTCGCTGTATAATTAAGTAAGTGATTGAGTGCAGTCAGCAGGGTGTTGATGCTCTTTCTCCATCACACTTTCTCTCCCTTGCTCTCTTTGTCTGTCTTTCTATCTCTCACACACACACAGACACACACAGACACACAATCATACACTCCGCATAGTCATTCCCACCAACTTAGAGGAAGTAGAGGAGCTCAATGCTCATAATTATACATCAATACAAACATATGTTTCCCAATCACAGATGCCATCCATGTGTGAAATGGGTGTCACACCGTTGGAGGTCTCATTATTTGTGAAGTGTGTGTGTGTGTGTGTGTGTGTCTCAACACCGTGGCTACCACCCACACCGGTCGCAGTGACTATGTAATATACCTCCTCTGCATTAATCTCCAGCAGGACGTCTGCATGCCGAGTGAGCCGAGCATCGGATTCTATTTCCAACAGCTCTCGTTGGATGTGAGGTGTGAAAACAAATCCCTCATTCCTCCGGGGACGAGCGGGTCAATGTGGATGGATTCATCATTCCGGTGGACGCCGGTACATGAGGTGTACATCGGGCGTTTTTTTCTGTCACACCTTTACGTGCTGGATAACTGAAATAGATAACGATTGCAGGGTGGTGGTGCAGCGAGCTGTGGCAGAACACAGGGGTCAACGCTGGGGTCACTGGAGGCTTTGATTGGGAACACAAAGAATTAGTTTGTGCCAGCATCGACCTCATTAACATTATTATTATGAGTAAAGTGAGAGCCCTCGGCCCCTAAAGGCTTCAGGTTCACTCTTAAATCAGTTGTACAGTAAATAAAACTGTAGAAAATCTAACTCCTGTACCCTTTTGACGCGATTTGAGCTTTTAAAAACGATTTAGGAACCCCTAGGTCCCTTGAAAAGCTCCAGTTCATCATCCTCCCAACACAATTAGACTGCATTCTTTAAAACTAGGTGTCCCTAATAAACCGACAACATATTTCCACCTACAGCCGCCTCACTGAGCCTTAAATAACCCAGTCTGCACACATGTCTCCAATATAAAAGGACGTGTTTGCACTCAGACACATTTCCGTACACGGAAATATATCCGAGGCCATGACTGTGTAGTGCTAATTGAA
The DNA here is from genome assembly GCF_963576545.1 of Limanda limanda. Taxonomy (NCBI): domain Eukaryota; kingdom Metazoa; phylum Chordata; class Actinopteri; order Pleuronectiformes; family Pleuronectidae; genus Limanda; species Limanda limanda. The sequence goes on along the minus strand of NC_083658.1, from coordinate 1,807,716 downwards.
AAATGTTCTCCAGAATAATCAAATTTAAAGCTTAAGGATGCATTTGAGCCCACATAAGAGGCACACACACACACACACACACACACACTTATAAACACAGGGAGCTTGTCTTGTTGCTCTAGAGTCCGTGACATGGTTTAACAGTCTCATAGGATCCATAAAACGCCCCTGAAGGCTTCATATAATCTCTCCTTTTTTTCCTGCTTAATAGGAGATAATACAAGTGCGCACCCCGATGAATCAATATGCAACAGCGGCTTTATTTTGATAATTAATACCAGAGTCGGAAATAGATTTGTGATTTGGCAGGGCAGGTCTGATATGACTCTCCGGTCTCTCCTTCTCCCGTTCCACTCCGTATCCACATCCCATTGAACTAATCTCATTCTTTTTTCCCTCTCTCTCTCTCTCTCCATAGCGCTAATTCTTTAACTAAAGCCTGTTATCTCATTAAAGGCCTCGCGATAGGATTCGATGGCATCCTGACATCTGTATTCATTCCCCTCGAAATTAGTCCTGACACAAATTTAATGAAAAAACACTCAGAACAGCGGAGATTAGACATCATGCCAAGTATCACAGAAGGGAGAAGAAGAAAAAAAAAATCATCTATTTAGTTTTGGTTTCATTTTTGGAATGGGTGGATTAGCGCCGTTCTTTTTAGCACCAATAACTCGACTTCCTGCTTTGACTCTTTTATATTCGGATTGAGACGTGAAGGTGTGTCTGCAGCTCTCAGGTATTCTGGAGTGAAAAGCTCTCAAGGTGAGGAATAGCAAGACGAGACAAAGAGGCCGTCACCTCCTGAACCTCGGCAGATAAACGGAGGAAGTGGATTCCCTCTCTCCACCTCACGTCCCACCTCCTTTTCATTCCCCACTCCTCCCTTGTTCCACCAGCACCCTCCTCCCTTCCAAAAGCCTGTGTCGGTTGCGGGCGCTGATAATTCCCTCTGTTTGAAAAAAGGGAAGGAAGATGAAAGCGTTCATGGATGAAAGAAACTTGGATTTAATCTTTCTCGCCGTATTTCCAACCCCTCTTCCGGCGCACAGTGTTGATCGTTTTTCTCCGGGAGAAATGGCGAGGAGCGAGGGGAAGAGGCGAGAGGAAGGGAGGGAGGAATGGATGAGAAAATAGAAACATGGCTCAAGCCCATTTGGAGCCACAAAGCCCGGGTGAGGCGAGGTTGTGGACTAGTTCAATAGAATCAGTTTACCCTTGCGAGTGTACACACGGTGACCTGATGGAACGGCGCCCTGGCGAGGGAGCGAGGCCACAGATAAAGGAAAAGCCATCGTTTCCACCTGTGCCTCATTTGGCCGCCGCCACGATAAGGACCTCAGCTCTCAGGAATCTGTGGTCACACGGTGAGAGGCCTGTCATGACGGAAAGATAGCGACTACAGAATGAACTGCGAGCACGGACGCCGCGGCGGAATAGCAGCTGTATTCATTATAAGAAATTAGACAAAGAGCTATAACTGCTCAAATTGAATACTCCTGATATCATCCGCTTGGAAGACGTGGAGGGTCCGAGTTCCAGAGAAAAGATCCACTGGTGTTTGCTGAGCCTCTGCCTTTACATTATAAGTATCATATACATTAAAAGATTTTAATTTGAAAATCATCATATCTCATGATTAAATCAGAAACTGGGGGTTTGGATTAAAGAAGCTTTTATGTGTAGTTTGCTGATTGTGTTTGAGAAATTCAAACTTTGAGTTAAGGTCAAGTTTTAATGATTTTAAAACAGAATAAATCCTGAACCTTTGAGATAAAGGCAGTGTTTGAGTTAAGAATGAAATATTAGTTGTAATGTTTCTGAGATGTTTGATATTTGATTCTTAAAACAAGGTGAAACATTATGATTGACAGCTGTGACTGACTCACGATTGGTTGAATCTCCATCTTTCCTCCAGACTCCAGAATGACATCATCAGTGCAAGATGGCAAACTTCACACTCGTGATATTTTTGGCTCCATTTCTGGATAATGGGAGGAAGTGGAGATGCATCATCCATCTTTATTTACAGTCTCGATTTAAGTGTAAACATGTTATTTTCATAATTTTCGAACCTTTTTCCCGGTGGATCCCTTCACAACAGAGGAGAATGTTCCTGTAAGACTCTTGTGATGCAACAGCAGAGATCTGGAGTATTTTCTGACTGTGCTCAGTATGTCGGGGGGGCACAGACCTCATTATCTGCCGCTGACTGGCCTGAATAGATGAAATGGAAGATGGAAAACGCCAAAGACTGACAGCAGGTAAAGGGGGGGGGAGGAGGAGGATGTGACAGCACAGACGTGAGAAAATTGAATCACCTGTAACTCAAAAACGAAAAGAGCAAATTACAGGAACAATGAAGTGAAGGATAAAAAAAGGGGAGGAAAAGAAGCTCTCATTCGTTTTGCCCCTAAGAGAGAACCCACTCTGTCATAATTACATTTATTATATCACCGTCTTCTTTCTCCATAATTGCTCGTTTAGATATTGACCTGCGGTTGATTTGAAAACTTTGAAATGTAGACTTCCCAGGAAATTCAATTTCCAATATTGCTTTTGTAATCACAGCTTTTAAGGCAACAAAGACTGACACCTCTCGGCTGCTCGTCGCCAAAGACTCTGTCTGTCGGATTGTTGTAAACGATTTTATAGCTCGGGCTCATATCTATGGAAAACTCCAGGTCTGGAGAGGGAAGTCACAGGGGGTCATGCTCCTCAGAGAGGCAGCCCGAGGTCCTGGTGCAGGTTAGAAGGTCTCGGGTTCGAGAGAAGGAGCTAATTTCTTCTACTTGGATGAACACAGTCGAATAATTGCGCCCCCTGGGTTTGCCTCTGGGTAATGTCGAGGTAGAGCACAGGAAGGTGTGTGATGAGATGGTGGGATGCATCCAGCTATTAATGGATGCTCTTTATATTTAATATCAAGTTATTAAAGTAAAAACATTGTCTACATTGTGTGCTTGAATTAATGACCTTATATGCATATATTAATATAATCTATAGATGCAAAATACAGGAAGTGACATCAGTGACTTTCCACATCAAGATGCATTATTTGTGCAAAAATAAAAAAACATGTGTCGCGCATTGGGAGACTAAGAAAATAACTTTATTTCTTGTTTTATGCAAAAAGTGACTCAAAGCTGCAATAATTGGTATTATATATATTTGTATTTTACAATTATTTTACAAGCTGTAAACATAACGAGGAGCGACATAGATTATGCAATGATTTATATCCTAATTGAACAATATGGATGATAGCATCTTCAAGATTGTCATTAAATATCACATGTACACCACTAGAAATAGATCTTTTAGAGCTAAGCTAACGTTAGCTCCATGAGGTTAACATTAGCTAAATGCTATGTATATATGTATATATGAGGGTAATGCCCCTTAGCTTGCCCCTTAACGCAAGCTAACAACATTAAGAAGCTAATATTAGCTCCATTAGCTGTTTGTAACAGTTAATTTATATTAAAACACAAACACTATGAACTCACCTGACTCTTCTGTGTCAGTGCAGATGTGTCTGGTCCCAGTTTCATGTCAGGGACACATGCTAATGCTAATGCTAACGGTATCTGTGTTGACACTGCTCAACACAGCTGGTAATTAAGATAATTAAGAGCAGCTGTGTTCTTTTCTTTTTGCTTTTAGCCCCAAAATAAAAACTCTCCAAACTTTTTAAAGACATAAAATTAGAACATTACATTATATTATATCACATTATTTATATTGTATCATATTGTATCACTTTATATCACATTTTATATTAGATTATACTATATCACATTATATTATTTCACATTATATCACATTAATATAAGATATGATATGAAATTATGTCACATTATATTGTATTATATCACATTAATACATGACATCATATAATATGACATATTATGATATCTTATTATATATTATGCTGATGACAGCTCCAGCAGCACCACATCCTCTCCTGGAGCTCAGATAATGAATCTGCCAGGATCCTGCTCTGGAGTGAATGAAACCAGGTGATGAGTCTGGATCTCCTTGAACACCACGCTCAGCCGTGAAGGCCGTGGTCGTCTGCCGGCGAGGAAGAGGAAGAGGAGGTGACAGAGATGTTAAACACGCCGAAGGCCCGGGGAAGTGGATGTGACATGCTCAGGTGTAATTACACCCACCTCCTTCACAGCGGAGATGAAGAGGAGACAGGATGGAGGGATGCAGGAGCGTCAGACGTGAAATAATACAGAAAGACGCAGTGATGAGCAGTGTCAACTCCCTTCTCTCCCTTTTGTTCCCCTCATCTCAAGGTCTCACCTCTGTTTGCCTTTTCCAATTATCAAGGTGTGACTGCAGGCCTCCTAACCTCCCCCCCGCCCCTCAAATATTATATCAACTCCACTGAAACTTGACGAACACAGGAGAATTAAAAACCAACCATCACTTATCACACCTATCGTCCACAGGCCTGATCTCATGTTGTCATATTTCACTTTAACGTTATCCTGAGACAACACTGTCCTCTAGTGACCGCTCTGTGTTTTACACAACCTCCGAACGTGGCCTCCTGTCAGAAAATGGATTATGACAGTCTAATTTATTATCATCTCCATGCCTGTGACCCAGCGTGCTTCAGCCTGGCGTCCCGGTGACAGGCAGCGCCGCTCACTCTCAGCCCAGCAGCCGCCTGCACGCCACTTCATTGTCAAAACTGATTCATCAATTATAATCAAATCAGAGCGAGTGTATCTGGGTATTAATCACAATGGGATCTGTTAAATAGATTAGAAAAACTATTTATCATGACAAGTCTCCAATTAAGGATTCCAATTATCTTCAGCGGAGGGAGAGATCCAGGTTTGTGATGTTTGGTCCACGCCGAGTGACCTCCTGTCAATCTCAGCTTCAGGCTGGACAAAGTGGATCCTACACCGAGGTCTCAGGGTCGGGGTCTCTGTCCGTCTTCTGGTCTCGCCGAACGATCCGGCCAATCAGGACGAAGAGCAGGCCGGCGAATAGGCAGAAGAAGACGGCTGGTGGAGCCAGGAGGAAGGAGGGGCCGTGGTGGACGCTGAGGTGGAAGGAGGGACAGACGGAGACACTCTGACGGAGGACAAACTGCTCCAGAGTGTCCAGGACCTGGACCCACATCAGGAACATCAGCAGCACGGCCAGCAGACACAGGCCTGACAGGCACAGAGAGACAGTTTAATGCTCCCTCAGAGGAGGATTCTATTTATCATTTTATCATAAATTTCTGGTTAATATCTAAGAAACAATAAAAGTGATTCGCAGGTTTTATTCATGAGTCTCTGCCACAACAACCAACACCTGTGATGAGTTAATTAAAACCTGCTACACAGCTGAAGGTCATGACAGAAAACAACCTGTGTTACATTAACACACATAACATAACAGTATATTGCATATTGCACATCCCCATTTCTCTCCTGCTTTGCATTTTACTTTTTATTTAACTTTTTATATCTTGTATATATCTGTTTTTGATTTTTTACACTTTATTTAACTTTTATGTCTTGTATATATATTTGATTTATATACAGTTATTTCTTTCTTATGGGAAGTACTTATTGTGTTTTTATGCTTTATGTTAAATGTATGCACCTTTTCACCAAAGAAAATTCCAGGTAGGTGGCAATAAATCCTTTCTGATTCTGATTCTGAAAATAAAAACTCAAACTTCACTCAGATTAACAATCCTGTATTTAATTTAATTTAAGAATGAAGCCTCTCACCCCCACAGAGCTGAAGGGCCCCACCCGCTCTCAGAAGTCTGTGATTGGTCAACGAGCCGGCACAGATGAGCACGAATCCACCGGTGACCACAGAAACCAAACCTGAGACGAGGAAGATGCTCCAGAAAGTCCTGAAAACTGAAAAGACAAGGACAATGAGACAACGTGATTCAGGAAATATCATCATGAGCAGAGAAAAACTGAAAATAACACAAACCAATAGCAGAGTGATGTTCATAAGGCTCAGGAGGAAGTGCGTCCATCTGTGATCTCATTGGCTCGTTCACAGGAAATGGGAAGAGGAACGCCGCCTGGCAAATCTTTGACGACGGCTGATTGGCTGAGGGTTAAAATAAAGATTATTTATTAGACATTTAGAGGCTTTATAGAATCGTATATGTTTCAAACGACCACATAAAGGGAAAGTTCTCACCGATCCAAAGGTCCCACACAGAGAACTCGTGTGAAGTGACCACGAAGGAACATCGCCAGAACAAACCCTCGTGAAAGATCCTCATCTCCTCTCCTCCAGTCTGATGAAAGATAATAAATAATAAAATAGTTTCACTAAACGTGGGGTTAATTTATTACAATAAAGCATTATAAGTCCAAAAATATGAATATAAGGTAGAGAGGATATTTCTACTGACTTTGTTTGAGGAAGTATTCTTATTGTAATCTGACTAATTAAATGTTTGTCTTGTAATATAGTCAGTAAATATTGCTGTTGATTCCTATTCTTTTCTGTAACAATACTTTAAGATACTTAAGATCCTCATCTCGTCTCCTCCAGGCTGATGAAAGATAATAAATAATAATATAGTTTCACTAAACGTGGGGTTAATTTATAACAATAGAGCATTAAAGGTTAACAAATATAAAGTGGAGAGGATATTTCTACTGACTTGTTTATTAAAAAAGTATTATTTACTTAAATCTGACAAATAAAACGTTTGTCTTGTAATATAATAAGTGAATATTTCAATACTTTAAGATGCTGTGCAGATGAAGAGGTGTAGCCTGATGTCCTGAGGACACTCACCTCCCGTCTGTCCTCCGGTCGGCTGCAGGACTCGGCCGCCAGCAGCCAGTACTCGGTCCCACAGCAGAGCAGCGTGAGCAGAAGTCCTACAGCTCCGAAGAAGGACGCCAGGAAGAGGAGAAGCTTCATCCTCTCGTCAGGAGACATGTCTCAGTCCCTTTGCTCCGTCTGTCCAAGACTCGTCCTTTCACAAGGAAAGTCTCTTTTCCTCTGTCTTCACTTCCATGTTCAAACACGCAGAGTAAATACAGACTCACTCCTGTTTCTGTGACTAAACCGTGTTTCCTCTCTTCCACATGAACTACCGATTCAAAATAAATGTTTGCCTCATGTGTTTGTCATCTGGACCAGATAGAGTTACAGGACGGGGGGGGCAAAAATAGACACCCTGCATGTTTAAAGCAACACTATGCAAAGTATTTTACCTTAAAATAGCAGCTTTAAAAGATGTTTGACGGCAGTTTAAGTAACTGATGTACAATTGTAGTTAAAATGAGAGCAAAACTGAGTTTAAGAGACTTAGAAGTGATTTAAAAATCAGAGTTTATCTCCAATATTCAGCAGGAAACGTCTAAAATATGAATAGTTCTACACAGGGTGATATCCAGCAGTTGTGTGTTGCTTCCATCCCAAACATGTTTGTCAGAAACAGAAACTACAACAGTGGAAACGTCTCCTTGGCATTTATTGTCATGCCAGCATTGAAATCCAGATTTGGTACAGTACAAGGCTATCCAGTATTACTGAGATCGAGGCAACAGTGATGGTCCACCAACAGTCTTTCAAACTTTATGATCATATATTAACACAATGTTGTTTTTTTTACTTTTTCAGGGCGATCGTGATACAAATAAAAAAGGTCAAAAGAAAAGTGGAGAGAAAAGACGACAAGTTGTCTCGGTGAAACCTGGAGACAAATACTTTAAATACTTCCTCCAGGAACCGAGAGATATTTTAAACACCCACAGAAAAACAGAAGAAAAGAAAATCAGGAATAGTTTGTTTGTTTAAAACTGTATTTTTGAGTTTGAACCGGTTTGAAGACTAAATGATCAAAAAGGCGTTTGCCTCACTGGTGTTTGTTTCTTGGATCTAAGCGAGTCCGGATTCTCCAGACCACCCCCGAAGCTTTAATTCTTATCACACATAGCCACAACCCAACCCTTCTACACAGAGAAGTGCATTAACACAGGACTCATGTTGATTAATTACATATCACAACCCTGTGAGGAGAGAATAAGTACATATACGAGGCACACAAATTTAAGATTTATCACCTATTATTATTAACCTACTTGCAGTAAACATTGTATTTGAGGAACCTTTGGGCTGAGTCACCTCTTTCCTCTGATTTGCGAGGAGATTGCCACACTTTTGATTGGCAGTTTGTTTGGTCCACTGTCGATCAATCCGAATGAACAGGCCTGTCGGAGCTTCCGTGCAAAGGCTCATGGGACTTTCCGCAGCGTGTGAGGTCTTGTGGCGCTTCCTCCGCTTCCTCCTCCGGCCTAAGACATGACGCCGAATACGGGGTTGTGGCGGCAGATGCTCGGCCCGATCTCCTCGTAATCCTTCTTAGTGTGGCACACTTGGTAAAACTCAGGCTGCAGAGGAAACAGAAAGGATTCTTAACTTATCTTCATGCAATTACAAATAGTTAGGAGATGTCCGAGAAGCTGAAACTCACAGTAGACGCCAGCATTGATCCTCCGAACCAGACGGCGTATCTCTGCATGTGATGAGTGACGACTTGGACATCGATGGGTTTGGGCTGGAAACAAAGATTTGTACATATAAGAGGAAAGAAGAAACTCAAGATCCTTTTCCGACACATTGGTATTATGAATATCAAAGATATGCAGGTGGATTTATCATCGTCTCACCTTCAACTTCCCGCCGCTGAGCTCCTCGCTCATCTTCAGCCGAGCGTCCACGCTCCTCTTGATGTCTCTCTGCAGGCGCCGGCCGAAGTCCCTGAACATGGTGGAGCCTCCGGAGAGCACGATGTTCTGTGACACAAGTTCACGTCAACAAAAACACACAAACACCTCATGTGTGCGTGACACTGGAGAGATTCTCGTACCTTGTAGAGCGGACGCCGGACGTCGATGGGACAGTTCTGGATGACCTCGTCCACGACCTCTGAGATCGGCTGAGTGAAATCTGGGTTTGCAAACTGGACGAGACCAAAAGACAATCAGATGAATCCCTGGATGAATGTTGACTTCTTTTTGTTTTCAGGGAAATCTCTAAATCTCTAAACAGCGGTCGCACCTCCGGATGGAAGAAGATCTCCGGCCCCAGGAAGCGCTCGTAGCCGACGTCGATGTTGAACTCCTTCTTGCTGATGGAGTTGACGCCTGTGAACTGTTTGATCCACTTGGAGCCGTCGGTGTCGTACTTGCTGAACTCCTTCACCAGGTCGGGGCAGACGTAGCTGAACCGCTCCTTAAAAACAACGACTCGGTTCAGCTGCTGGAATATGTGAGCTACTAGTTTCTGCAGCTGCACTGACATCTAGTGGCCAAACTCAGGATTACACCCTCAATCAAACCGTCATCTGTTATTCTTAAAATATAAGAATAAAACATTGTCTTTCCAACTGTGATGATGCTGTGTGGATTGTATAGTCTCATATGTTCACATTCGTTTTATACAGGGTCAGGGTTTTGTCTGTAAAAACCTTCCAGACAGATTATTAAATTAAATTGACTTTTTCATGTTGAATAATCTAAATACGTTTACATATATCCAAGTTAAAATAAAGATCCAGAAATGTCAGTATTAAAATATGGTTGCTGTGAGTTCACGGATGTTGACAGAGAGAGAACAAGTTACTTTCATTATAGCTGGAGGCAGAGGGCTGATGCAAATTCCATTTTCACAACCTTTTACATGTTTAGGTCCTTTTTTGTGCTTTAACTATCACAAACCATCAGTTTCCAAATGTTTTCATAGCGTAGAAAAATGTAGATTTCATTTTACTGGTGAAATATCTTTGATGACACACTAGTATATAGAACTAGGCTTAATAAAACAGAAACAGGCAAAGAGTCATGCAGCTTCTAACTTGAAGCAAATGACTTGTCAATTACATAAGACTACTTCTTAAAATTCTAATATATTTTTAAAAGCCATGTTTACTTTTGGGTGGAGCCTCCATTTCAGAGTAAGATGTTCCTCCAGTTTTATCTCTTTACTATAAACCACCAGCTACTTGCATCTTTCAAAGGCAACGTTCATTGTTTAGAATATAAACAATAAAAGAAATATAGATGTTAACACGGACCTTGACAGCTTTAGCCGTCTCCAGCGACTGCTCGGGGGGGATCCCCACCTCCCGCTCCCTCAGCAGCTGCTGGATGAAGTAGGTGATGTCTCGACCAGCGATGGGGATGTGTTTGATGCAGCTGCCGATGACGTAGCCTTCAGCCTGGAGAGCAAAGTGTTATGCTTGAGAACAAGGAAGCAGCTTCAAAGGTCGTTCCTGATCATAGTGATAATAATAACTCTGACCACTGGGATGACGTGTGTGACTCCGTCTCCGCTGTCGATCACGGTTCCCGTCAGCGTGCGTTCTCCAACCTGTCGGGACGTCCACGAGGCCGCCAGCGCCAGAACCGCCTGGAACAGGAAACACACAGTTTGAAAACCAGGATCGGGTGAAGTTATCATGATTCACTGTCTTAAAGTGACTGATGAATGATTTAAATAAAGTGAAAATAATCACACACAAACTGCAGGACTTAAAAAAGATGAAGTGAAAATAGCTAATTCCTCAATGACTCATTTTCTGAGTGGAAAGAGTCATATCGAATTTCACCACAAAGTCAGGTTTCACATGTGTGTGTTGACTAGTTGTGAGTCTTGCAGGTTTAAGGAACTTGTGTAATGAAACGAACCTGAACAGCGATGTAGAGCCCGGGGACGTTGAAGGACTCGAACATGATCTCTGCTGTGTACTCTCTGTTCTCCGGTGTGTTGAGTGGAGGCTCCGTCTGCAGAGAGAGACGACAACAACAGGGTTTTAAACGTGGTTTAAATTCAGCTAAACAACAGAATCCGTTTACTCGAGGTTCTGTTCTTACCAAAAGAAAGTAGTGGTCTTCAGGTTCTGCCCGCAGATACTTGAAGATGATCTGCTCCATGAATCTCTCCATCAGGTCCCAGTCCTCCACTATCCCGTGACGGATGGGCCACTGGGAGAGAGAAAGGAAAACAGTTAAAACACCAGTGTCCACAAACAGAAAAACCGAACCTGGACCTCAGCTTTCTACCTTTGTTGCATACGATGGTTTGTCGATGGCTTCGTCCCCGATGAAGAAGTCCAGGTCGTCCACGCCCTTCATCATCCGGCGCTGAGCCTGGTCTCCGACCTTGGCCGATTCTTTGATGGCGATACCTGCAGAGGATCCAGAGTCAGAGTCAGGTCAAAGGTCACATCACTGAATAAACTACAAGACTCTTACAGGAACTAAACCATTCGTTATTTTATCAGGAACTTTCAAACGTCTTTATTCTTCCAGTGAATCCTGTTCAAGTCCCAATGTCTGGGTTCAATTTCATACAAACATCCAAAACAGAAGCTACTGATGGGATTTTAATTCTAATAACTGATTAAAACCTCATAACACTGTTGAATACCATAAGCTCCGGTTAAAATCATTTTGATTTAACTGGAGAAGAAGTCCAGTTCTGGTGTTTTGAGGATATACTTACATGAAGGGATGATGAACTGTGGTTCTGTGTTTCCTGCATATCCCAGCTTCGTGTACCTGAAGTTAACAAACACAACATTAACATCTAATAATGTTTATCATCCTCAGATTCAAGTGTTTCCTGCAGATTAAAACCCAGAATCATGCGGATCAGGAGTTTCCCTGAGGAGAGGCTGGTCCAGGAAGTAGCATTAGCTTCATTAGCTTCAGCAGCTAGCAGCAGCTGGTTCCACCGGTGTAGCAGCAACAGGAGTAAAGAGACTAAGACACGTCACATTGTGGATTCATCACTCGAACCCGTGTTTACAGGTTAAAGAGCAGATGTAGCATGCTAGCGTTAGCATCAGGGCGTTAGCTCCGCTGTGACAGACGCCGCTGTGGTCAATGGGAGCAGGCTAATGCTAACTAGCTTCTGGCTCACCCGGTGCCGCAGTCGACCACGCAGGCCGGCAGCCGACCAGCCATGCTCGCTCTGGGCTTCTCAATCCGCGGGGGAAAGGCTTCGGGTTCCCGGGGAACGCGGTTCTCTCCTCAGGCTCCGGGTTCGAGGGCAGCAGCCGGATGACAAGCGACCAGCGGCCGATCCGCGACAGCTTCCGGGTTCGGTGAGAGGGGTTCTTCTTCTGCGGAGTCAGCAGCTCTGAGGGCGGGACGCTGACGCCGAGTGGACGGAGAGTGTAACTGCAACCACGGCTGAATGTAATTGTGTGCAATTGTTTTGGTTTTTAAATCAAATAAATAAACACGACAGATAATAAACATCATGAGTTTGTATTGATTTGTTCTGAGTCAGTTTTTAAACAAACAAATTCAAATGAAAAACAAAAGAGTTTTTCTTGGTTGAAGGGAATAAAACTATTGAAATATGAAGAATGAGCATATTTCATAACTTTAATGAAAACCACAGGATAAATAAAAGATACAAATTCTCAAATTATATCAAAAAGCAACAAATTACGTTTTTAATGTGTGTGGAATATGTGACAGTGTCATTATTTGTCTTTTATACAACAGAAAATAAACATCCTGAGTTTGTATTGATTTGTTCTGAGTCAGTTTGTAAACAAACACATTCAAATGATAAACAAAACAGTTTTTATTGGTCGAAGGGAATAAAACACTTTAAATATGAAGGATGATATTTCATAATTTTAATGAAAACTACAGGATAAATACAGAATACAAATTCTCAAATGCAACAAATAACATTTTTAATGTGTTTGGAATATGTGACGGTGTAATTATTTGTCTTTTATATGGTGTTTTGCATTGATCAGAAACCAGTGAGCGACCTCCTCTGACCCTTCTGACTCCAGCAGATCAGATCCATGACTCAGGGGCCGTCAGGGTCCGGACTAAGTGCTGCTCAGCCTCCTCGGCTGCATGCAGGACCACTGATAAAGACGATATATGAGCAGGAGGCAGCTTCAGAGCCCGAGTCCGGCTCCACAGCAGCTCACCACATTAAAGCCAATCCCAGGGCCGGGGAACAATCGTGCCTTTGTCCTCGGGCAGACTCATCACTCACTCAGGAGTCTCTGCACCGACTCTGGGAGAAAAGCCCCCCCGGCTCCTCTGCTGCTGATGGAAACGTCCTCATCTGCTTCGCCACTTGATGGAAACTCCATCGAGGAGCAGGAGTGAGACATTTGTCTCCTCGCAGAGAAGCAGAGACGTTTTCTGTCAACTCAAAGACAAACCAAACAACCAGAGAGGATCTGTTGAGAGGGGATGAGCAGGACTGATGTCAAACACTGGAGAATATAAAGATAATTAACTTTAAATGTTCAAGATTACACAAAAACTATTCAACCATCCTCCATGGAACTGTGTGGAGTGACTGACATCCATTAATTTAAAGTGAAGGTCAACATGGTTTTAAAAGGAGACCATGGATGTATGGGATCTACTCATTTTAATTTAATTTCTAATTAATTTATGGGTTATTTCCTTTATCATGTTTGTTTTTAACATCACTTTATAAATAAATCTGACTTAATTTAACTCAGTTTCTTCCCTCCTGTGTGTCCCAGTTTGACCACCAGGGGGCTCCAGGGCTCGGGTTTTCAACAATTGTCACAAAATCCTCACCTGAATATTCCTGACTCTATAAAACATCCTGGAATTAGAGTAATAAGCATAACCAGGGATTTTTTTAATTCTTTTACAACCGCTTGTCTTTTATTTTGCAGAGGTTCACTAGCCTGATGCTTGTTAACGTTTATAAATCCTCTCTACCCTGCTCCTCTAACTGGGAGGGCTTCACTGGCTTGGCTTTATGAGGCCGATGCCCTGGAATGAAGATTTGTGGTCTTGCACCAAAGTGAACGACTGCTCTGAGATCAGATTTAGAATAACTCCCCCAGAGGCTGCATCCTTTAAGCTTCTTCTTTGTCTTTAGTTCCAGGAGTTGGTGAAAGGTCGGCAGCAGCTCTCAGGAGGAACTGGTCCTGGTCAGATTTCCTCCCAGACCAGTGAATGCTGAGTGATAACCAGTGGAAATGAATGAGTCTCTGGATGGTTTGTGATCTCTCGCCCTCGCCTCCTCCTTCCTGACTCGGTAAACAAAGCAGATGAGTGTAGGTCCCTCATCAGCTGCAGAGTGTTTGTGTGCACGTCATTAGAGCCCGGCAGAGGTGGGCCCTTATTATTTTTAATAATCTCCTGTTTTCTGCTGCTTCTTAACCCCGAGAGATATTCAGTCTGCTCGTCCTCCTCAGTATTCAAACTTAATGATGCTCTGTCACGCTGCTAATGGACCCAGAGTTCACACTTCTACACACACACAGACACACACAGACACACAACTGAGCGGCAGCTGCTCTTCTTCTTCATCCTTATTCCACAACTCTCGGAAAATGCTAAATGACGACGCACCGCTGAATCTGGAGAGGAAACGGTTCCTTGGAAACACGACTGTGGCTCAGCTGGGCCGAGAAAATCTGTCTGTCTGCGAAAGAGTCAGAGATAATAAAGGACGCAATGATACGTGTTTGTGTGTGTGTGTCATCCCTTCATCCTCCTTCATCCCTCCATCCTTCCCTTGTCTCTTCATCCTTCTCTCATACCTTCATCCTCATCCGTGGTCCTCGCTCGTGAACACAGGTTTAAATCAGTTATTTCAAATAAATCAACATCTAAAAGTTAAATTCTTTGTCCCCGACTGACGACATGAAATCCATCTGAGTTTTTCTGCAACATTTATTTCCATCACACAGCAGCGGGACAGAGAAACTCTTCACAGAAGACCAACATTCATCATCTCACATCATATCAAAACAAGATGGAGCCTCGGTGCAGTTACAGGAGAACGAGTTCATCTCCACAGCAAATTCAACACATGTTCATATCAGACTGTACAGGTTCAAAAAAATAAGGCAAAGCACCAAAATCATCGAGAGGGAATTTAAATGTGTACATTTCCTAAAATGCTGAAAATATGGAAATATGATCCGTATGTTTTTATGTGTCTCAGCAGAGGCTTCATGCATCAGTGGCTCTGATCTGGACGTTAACATTCTTAAATTCTAAATAAACAAAACCTTCTGATTTCACTCTGAAGAGATGATTTTGTGCTTTAGCTTCTGACACATTTTCGTTATAATTGACTTTAATTGACAGAATAACATGTGAAAGATTAGTGTCTCTAACAAACTGTTAATATGGAAGAATCAACTCAAACGCAGTATTTCAGTATAACTTCATATACCCTGTAGTAAAACTTCAATCAATAACGTGTTGCCGTGGGAAATAAGCAGAAATAAGCTCAGGAACCTTGTTTATCAGAATCAAAGAATCTCCATCTTCGTAAAATATGAAGAATATAAGTTTAGCTTTGTAAGATCACTTCTGTTATATTAAATAAAAGCTTCTTTTCCACAGTAACTTTGACCTTTTACAGCTTGTGTCAGATCAGCGTCTCCACAGAAAGCAGAGACATGAGGAGGCGTGTCCTCAGCAGACGGACGAGTCGCTGTCTGACGCTCACGCAGCTGCAGCTCTGCGTGGTCGTTCCGTGGTCGTGATGTCACCTCAGCTCGTTCTTCTCCTTCCAGCGTGAACCTGCGATGAAACACACGACATAAACGATTCATCCAGTGTGTAGGAGAGTAAATACACAAACAGGATGTTCAGGCTCTTCCGGAATCAACCCACCGGGACGCAGCTCACTCTGAAGCCTCAGTTTGACGTTGTGTTCGCCGCCATCTTGGTTTTCAAGACCAGAAGTGACCATATTAGGAGGAAAAGCAAGAGCGACAGATAGAAACTATTAGAAGTGAATATGAGGGACTGTACAGTGGAGGTGAGGAGGGAGTGTCTACGTGAGGAGGGTCAGTGGCAGCAGGAGAACGGTCAGGAGGAGGCGGGTGGGCCGGGGGTGGGCCGCCGGCGCCGCCGAGGGGACCGGGCGCTTCCTCTTGGGACCGTTGCAGAGCGGCGTGTTGCAGCAGGAGATGCAGACGGAGTTCACCCTCCCGGTGCAGAACTGCTGGTAGCCCGAGGAGGCGATGAGACACGCCCCCGAGGAGGCACACGACTTCCTGTAGTGGATTCCTGCAGAAAGGAACAAGAAAGACGGGAGGAGTTTAGGGTTTCTGATCTTTCTGAGTTTGTACCGTTGTAAAAGAAAAGATTGAAGCTCCTCAGGGATTCAGATCTGTGGATTCTCTGTCGCCTCCTTTTCTCTGCATCTGATTCTAATGATTCATGTTCGTAGATGAAAACTCACATCGTGCGGAGCTGAAACTTTCCATCGTTCTCCAGCTTCCTCCATATTGCTGCTGTTTGTTATGTTACAGCAGCTGCTCTATAATTTATGAAGGATTCTTATTGTGTTATTTATCTTGTGTGTTTTTTTCCCGTTTTATATTAAATTTCCTTTCGCTGGACAGGAAAGAAAGTTGAGATCAAATCAGATGAATTGAGTCTGTGCCGGCGGAGGGAGGCTTTTTATTGATGAAGGAGCAAAAGGGAAAAGTCTTTGTGTTCCTGCGTCTCCTCCGTCGGCTCTGACGCAAACATCCAACATCTGAGGTCTCGCTCAAGGACGTGGTCACAAAGCTGCAGCAGCCGGGGCCACGGATCTTCAATCACTGGAGCGTGAGTCACAACCTGCTGCTCACACGCGTGTAGGAGTCAACACGACAACACTCTGACCTCCAGCTGCTGCCGAATGAAAACACTTTAAATAAACAAATCGAAATATCTGAAACTAAACTGATCTGGACTTTGCAGGAAAGAAGCTGCAGGAAAACACACGAACAGGAAACTGTTTTAATTCAAGTTAATCATGTGTATGTTTGTATATAAATTAAAAAACCAATGAACAATAAATTAATTATGTGTTTTTTAAAATTAAATTCATCAATCGTTCTGATACAACTCGTTAATTCTAATTCGGACAAACTTATTATTTTTGTTTTACCTATTCCAGTTAATTATATTAAGTTTCTCTCTTCAGTGCATTTCAAATGGAAATCACTGATTTTAAATCTTCACCGACAATATGAGAAACCATGAAAACCTTTTTTCCTGCTGCTCACGATCCTCCAGAGCTTTATCATATTCATAGAAAATAGAAAACTATGGATCCACTGCCGCTGCCGAGTCTCTTCAAGTGTCCGACTCGTTTGTATTTCTGTCTCCTATTAAATCTGTTAAATCCTTTATTGTAAATCTATATATTCTGAGACGGTGATAAACAGTGATGGGTCGGTTGCACGGCCTCTTACCGTCGGGTTTGACCAGAACCTCCTTCTGACACATGTCCTGCACGTTGACGGTGCAGTTGACGATGAACTCCGGCGTGGAGCAGTCGTTGTGCTTCATCTCCTCACACTGGAAACACTGGATCTGAAGAGCAGCTCCTGAAACCACACACACAATTTGAGGAAATTAGCCTAAAATCTGAGTCCACTGAGTCCCTGGAGGGATGGAGGGTGTTCTCCAGCCCACCAGGGGGGGGTCTGGGGGCCCATGCAGGCCGAAGGGACCCCCGGGGGCCCCACCTGGCCTCACACTTTGCTTGAACGTCCCTGCAGCCGACATCATGCTCAAACCCTTTCAGCTGCAGTGACTCATCTACATTTGGAGATAATAAGCTCGTCTCTCTTCAGACGGAGGAGAACTAATCTCGTGTGGACAGTAAATCCAGGAGGTGTTAACTCGCAGGAACGT